>NC_058133.1:444647484-444668721 GCF_016433145.1 Gracilinanus agilis
TGAATATATATATATGCATATATATATATATGTGTGTGTGTGTGTGTGTGTATGTATAAATATATATAAAACAAGAGGTAAAAAATAAATTAATTAATCAAAAACTTAAGCACCTCTACTTAACACTAAGTAAGAGAGTTCACAAGTCACTTGCTAAAGTGGGTGACAACTCCAGAGACCACTGCCCTGCCCCTGGGCAGTGCTAGGAAAATTGAAAGACTGTAATTAAATCCTGTAAAGTGGAGGAAGGGACAGGAAGTGATGTGGAAAAAGGACTATAAAAAGTCTGAACTTCCTGTCTGGGGACCTTCTCCTCGGTACTTCTTTGGGAGATTTCACTTTTGGACTTTGCCTTTTGAACTTGGCTTTTGGACTTCTCCTTTGGAGTTCGTCTTGGGAGACTTTGCGTCAGTGAACTGGACTGAAGGAGGAGGCTCTTTTCCTGATTGATGCATTGGCTTACTGGGTGAGTAGCTGACCTTCCTTTCCTGGCTTCTGGAGAGACTGGTTCCAGAGAGGCCTTCCATTCCTGGAGGAGGTTATATTGGTGGAACTGTTGCTTAAGACACTATCAGGTACTCTGGCTGAAGGTTACTGGGCCCTTTTGAGGCTGACTCTGGAACAATAATTAGGGTGATAGGCTAGACATTTCTCTACCCTCTTCTTAAATTTCTCCACTTTCATTCTTTCTACCTCTTTGTAAATAAAGCTACTAAAAGTCATTTTTGACTCAAATTATAATATTTTTAAATCAGAGGCCACAATATTACTTAACTTTCATATTAGCATAAAAACCTAAATTTTTATATTCTTACATCTTTATATGGCCTAAAGTAGCTAGCCCAGTGCCCTTCCCAAAGTGAAAGTTTGTTGAATAGAAGAAAGATCATAGATGAATTGCACTTTGTGAAGAAGTTTACATTTGTTATATTCTCCCTGCAGTATTAGATGATTTTTGGATAAACGGTGGGAAAGAGAGGGAATATTAAAGAATAGTGGCTAAAGAACACAAAACCAAAAATGTGAAGATGAAAAATTAATGAGTATTTGCCAGTAGCAATTATCAAAAAAAGTGGTTTTAATGCATCTCAGCCAAAATAAAAAGTGTGGTCAAAGGAGCAGAAACTGTGGCTAAAGGTAATAATAACTTATTTACATAGTTTTTATTTATAAGATATTATTTATAAAATACCATTATTTTTTAAAGTTCTGCACATCTTATTTTGTTTTATTTTTTAATTTAATTTAATTTAATTTTTTGCCATGGAAAATATTGATTCTCACCAGAAAAACATAAAAGATCTACTATGTCTTTTGGCTACAAAAATCTCCAACTAGAAAAGGAAACTATTAGGAAAATATTTTTTAAAATGCTCTAAATCTCTAATAATAGAGTTAAAAATTAAGGCAATTCTGCAATTCCAACTCACACAGCAGATGAAAAAAACTGATACTTACCTTTAATAAGCCGATGAGGTACCTAATACAAATATTATTAGTGCTATTTTATAGCTGATGAAATTAAGATTTAGATAAAAAGTGAATTACCAATTATGATGAGTAAGAGTTGGCTCCATGGCTAAATGCATAATCTTTGGAGTTCATGGCTCACACTCATTTCTAATGCACCACACTAATTTTCTTTTCTTTTTTTTTTTTCTTAAAACTCCTACCTTCCATCTTAGAATCAATATTGCGTATTTGTTCTAAGGCAGAAGAGTGGTATGACCTAGGCAATGGGGATTAAGTGACTTACCCAAGGTCACACAGCTAACAAATGATGATAAAAAGAACCTAATTTTCAATTAGGAAAGGATTCCTCAACTCTATCTAAAAGTAGTTCAATGCCATTTTTGTCTTTGATGACCAAAGAGAACATATTTTAAAACTCCTTCTGAATAACAGAATACTGACAGCTTATTTTTAATCTCTCTCCTTCCGAAGGAAAGAAGGAAGGAAGGAAGGAAGGAATGGAGGAAGGGAGAGAGGTAGAGAGAGAGGAAAAAATGAAAAAAATTCTACAAATTTGGTGGAGTACTTCAGAAATTCAATATTATGCTTCTAATATACTTCTTTTTTTTTTAACCCTTGTACTTCAGTGTATTGTCTCATAGGTGGAAGATTGGTAAGGGTGGGCAATGAGGGTCAGTGACCTGCCCAGGGTCACACAGCTGGGAAGTGGCTGAGGCCGGGTTTGAACCTATGACCTCCCGTCTCTAGACCCAACTCTCACTCCACTGAGCTACCCAGCTGCCCTTCTAATATACTTCTTATGCACACCCTATTATAGTAAGTTTTATTTCTATTATTCAATTTGTCTCTTAGTCATTTTTATTTTCTGTCAGATGCACTGAGTACACATATAGGAGGATAAGGGAAAGGAGGGAAAGACACTAAAGAAACATCTGTTCCTAGCTTTGATGAACTTCATCATTTTTAAAAACAATAACTTTTACACCTTTTAACACGAATAAAAATGATAAAAAAGGTAATCGTGTAATGGTTAAGGGTGCCATTTTCATATTCAAGAGGAAAAATGGGTGTTAATATTCTCTCCAGACTATTAACTCCTCCATATTGTACAGGTGTTATATTTTTGACTACTCATTGTAGATTTTAAAAACATTTTCTTTCATACATCATGTGTCATTTGGGTGAGTTAATGTTTTTGTAAGAACTTCATCGGTTTATTCTATTTTTTTCTACTGAAAAATCACAACCTTACCATTTCTTTCTTGTCATTCCTCAGGAGTCTAATCGTTTTTATGGTTATTATCAAAAAGTATGGAAAACTCACAAACCAGCCATCCTGTCATATTATATAACAAATTTAACAAAGAATCCCATAGCATTTAGGCCTGTCTTTCTCTATAAAATTATCGATACAGCTGGTGAATTTATTTTAAAGTACTGAATTTCTTCTTCCAAAGACAATTTTCACAGATGGAACAACCCTTTGAAGAAAAACCTTAGTCTGTTATGTTTTAAAAATAATTTGGTTGAATTTCACTAACTTGAAAATTATTTTTGTTAGGAAGAAAGGAGCATAAAATTGCTTGTATTTCTGTATTGGAGCATTAAATGGGTGCGTTATTTCACTTAGCAAGCAAGAAGGAGCTGAAAAAGAGAAAAATTAACTAGAAGGAAATGATTCCATGAATATCTGTAACATGTGTAGGTTGTCCAATCAATATTTAGAAGTTATAACCTCTATGGAAGGGTAAGGAAACCAAAAAACTCTAATAGAATTTCAGGCATCCAACAAAAAGTTTTACTTTTGTCCTCTATTTTAGGTGATCAAATTTATTGGTGAGGCAAAAGTAAGATAGGGATAGGTAATGAACTATGATTTTATTGGTATAGGAAACTGTTGAGTGAGTGAAATACTCTTCACCTATATAGGTCATCATCTTCTCTATATTTTGCCATCTTAATTTCCTCAGTCACTAAGAGATTAAATGACTTGTCCATAGTCATGCAGCCAGTTTGTGTCAGTGATGAGAATTGAACCCAATTCTTTTTCTGACTCTGAGATAATAAATTCTTCCTCCACTATTCTTTCCATATTGATTCCAGAAATATAGTTTACTTTTTATTTCTTAGGACACTGAGTTTTTATGAAATCATGCATATGGACATAAAAATAAAAAATTATGACATATTTAATATTCCATATACAATTTGAGGAATCTCCTTACTGCAGAAGAACTTTGGCCACATGTAATAAAACAAAAGCTGTAGCACTATTAACCTTTAATGTCAATCACTGCCCACAGTTCATCGTTTTCTGGTTCATCAAAACTCTGAACTCCATCACCAACAATCTTGTAATGAGCTATTGGCTAGACTTGAGACTAACTTGAACAAGTCCCAAAGCATATTTCTTGAAAGTGACACTTTTTAGCTGTGAAAAGGCAATCGAGATATTATCACCAACACTAATGTTCTTACATGTTTAAGAAAGACTAAACTGCAGGATTGACAATAGAAAGAGTGTAATGGGTAGCTTAATGTTGTAAATTAAAGCACCCATTGAAGTAGTAAGTAAAGTAGGTAAGTGAAGTAGAAAGAACCCATTACATTCTCAAGAAGTGGTTTCTTTAGGATTATTATAGAGAATTCTCATTTGGACAAGAGTTGGAATATAAAAATCTCCATGATATCTTTCAATGATAACGTTCTAACTCATTATTTAGCATTTCTTTGAACTCCTACGGTAACTGGCATCTAGACAATTAATTTCATAGTTTTCACATTGTTATTTTTGCTTTTATATTGTTAGCTATTTTTGTACCCTTCCATATAATGTCCCCTATGAGAGTTCTTGAAGGCATTTACTGTGTCTTTACTTCTTTGCAGATCCCATAGAATCCAGGCGAAGTGTTTCAAGTACATTAGACACTCAATAAATATTTACTGATTTATTGAGTAGTTGAATTAATGAATGCTAGAAAGAAGCATGGTCAAATAGCTTGTATAGTGGGCTAGGATAGCAAAACCTCAAACAAAGATAGCAGGAAAAATGTTTTAAAGATTTACTGACACAGCCTTCAGCAATGACTAGCAAACAATTGTAGTCCATAAACTAACTTGGCATGTAGTTCTAAGGGATGGGATTTTTATTCTTCCTGACAAACACTTCTGAAAGAAGTCCTGTTACATAAATTACTTAAAGAATAATCTTTATGTGTCTATAGCTTAGAAAGAACTACTTCTTGATTGGTCTATTCAGCTACATGAACAGAAAACAACTTGCTCATGTGGTATTTTTAAACCCAAAGAACAATATGAAATATAACATAGTAACTCATTTAATTTTAGTATTTCCTCCACCTCTTTATGGAAGGAGGCTTACCAAGGCTTAGAAACTTTTTTTTCTAAATGTCTGACTATTGAGGCTTTCAAAAGGAATTTAGGAGAGTAAGTGAAAAAACAAAAACATACCCACTCACACCTATTTATTGAGATAGGATGTGATAAATTAAAAAAAAACACTCATACCAGCTTTCCCTCTTTATCTAAGCTGATAAAGGTGACTCCTGCCCTAAACATGCCTCCTTGGGATTAGAACTCTCCTCCCACATGGATACCACAGTAAACCCAAGGAGACCAAGACCATTGTAATGTCTTTATTTAGATGACCTGCTCCTACTTAATGCTATCCACTATGACTGACACTTGCATCACCTATTGCTCTCTCAAATCCCTGTCTTAAAGAAATACCAGATACACCTAAGAATAAATCAGCTTCATTTCTATCTCACACTCCTCGTGCTGTCATTCTCATCTTCCTTAAAGCTACTCCTCTGAGATTCCAGTCAATTTCTATCCAAAAATTCCATTAGGGCCCTATAATCCACATTCCATAACTTGGACATTTTACTTTTATGGAGAGCTACTCCTATTTATATCCTTTCCATCTTCTGGCACTCAGAGAAAGCCTGCTTCTTCTAGCTCAATTCTGTATCCCTGTGCATCCTTTTTTAGTATTAGCTACAACTTTCCTTCTACCACTGTAACAATGGTCTCGGGGTGGGAATTCAGCATATTCTTGTTTCCTACTTCCACTTCCAGACTCTCTCTTAACCACTATTACTATGAAATCACTCTTATTTGTAAGTTTATACTATAAAAAATATCTATTATCCAATTCAAATCACGATGGCTAATGTCAACTCCCCTGGATCATTTTCCATCCTTTCCAATGAGAACAGTTATTCAGCTCATCTTATTCTTCTCACAAATTCCTGCTTAATCTATATGAAGGAACTTCGGTGAATATATCAGTGTTCCTTCAAAAATTCTGGCCTCCAAATTCTTCTCTGTCTACAAATCTCATGAATTACTTATGCCAGTCATTCTACCTGTATCTCATGTCCCATTCAGTTGTTCACATCCTAGACCTCATTATGGCCCATAAGAGTTTCCTGTGAATGATTTAAAAAACCCACAAAACTATATTTTAAACAAAAACTGCTATCATCTTATCTCTCCCTGTCTTAGCCCTCCTGAATCTATTACTCATTATCATCATGACTTCCAATCTCTCTACTCCTCCATACTTTTGTAGTCACTATCCCTGGTCTGATTTCACTTTCTTCCTTTATCAACATGAATTACATGAGTTAGTAAGTTCAATTCCTCATTGTGCTCTACTCTTGAATCCTTTTCTTATCTTATCGATAAAAACACTTTGTGAACATGAAACTGAATTATTCCCCTATATCTACTACTCACCTATTATCCTTGAAACAAGTTCCTACTTATATGCAGTCAGATAATCAAGCTGATTCTGTCTACCACAAAGTTAAATTACTTAAACTTACCTGTGATTTTACTATATCAAATCAGTTTTTTTACTTTTCTCTAATTGATTGGCCATCCCACACCCCTCAGAGAAGATCAGAACATTTTTTCTCTCCTTAAGTTTCACACATTTCCCCATGTTCTCAATTTTTTAACTTAGGATCTCAATTCTTACTTTACCAAGAAAATTTAGGATAGTCATCATGAACTCCCCTTTCCTTCTATTAATCTCAAAAGCCCTTGAAATCATCCCCAAATCTGTATTCTAGTCTTGTTTAATAAAGTATCTTTTGTAAATAAATTGTTATAATTATGTTATATATTACATTACGTATGTCTAAATAATTTCACCTATAAAAACGTAACCATCTCAAGTAAAGGAACTAGGAACATTTTCTGGATTTTTTCTCTTTTTATTGTCAACAATTAACTTCATGTCTGACACATCAACAACTTGTTGGTTTATTGATTGAGTAGCTTTATGGAAATAATATCCATTATCCCACTCTCCCCCAAGATCCTAATTCCTGAGCCAATCTTCTTGGTTAGTGCACTCTGATAGATTCAATGATTTGAATTTATTATTGTGTACTAAAAGATATTATTCAGTATTCAATTTTAAATCTGACCACATAGTGCTAGATAGGTCAAATTAGTGAAGCATCAGATTTAGAAATGTGTATGTGTGTATTTTTTACCAAGAACCACATTACACCGCCTCCTCATCAATGTAATAGCTAATTTATGTTGTAAATACAACAGTCCTATATATAGGATAGGACAGGTCCTCTTTTTATTTCATTGGTATATTGAAGTCTTGATTTTGGAGCCTCCCTCCTTCAAAGCATGTTGGAACCTTTTCTGTGACTTATATTCTCTGATAATTATAGAGATTAAAGAGAGATTACATGCTCATCAAAGGTCACATAGTTAGCATGGTTCAAAGGAAGGACTTGAATACAGACCCAGCCTGATTCTGTATACAGCTTTTTATCTACCACACACTAGTACATCTCAGACTTACTGTTACTTGAATAATTTATTTTGCTCTCAGTCACAATATTATTGAATGTTTTATCCTCTTCATGTTGGCTTGGAATATCAAATTCTATTCATGGTTCAATTCCTGACATCACAAAAGAGACCTTTCCTTATTTCAGTCTCTCTACCCCAATTTTATCAATCCCCACATTCATGAAAACACTGTAAATCTATTTTTATTCATTCATTCAATTTATTTATTTATTTATTTTACTTTTTAATACATTTTACTTTACTTTATTCAATTAAATTCAACAATTATTATTAGGTATTTACTATGCATTAGGCACTGTGCTTGGTGCAAGGGATACAACAGCAAAATCAGAGAATCAAATAATTTTAGAATTGGAAAGGGGACTTTGAAAGTTCTCTTGTCTAACTGATGCAAGCATGAAAAGAAGCCCCACTATAACATACATCATGTCTGTCATGCATTCATTCAGTCTTTGCTGACAGTCCTAAAGGAAGGGTAACCTACCATCTTTGACACATTCAATTTTTAAGCAGCTATATCCATAAGTATATTTTCTGGTTTTGCTAAATTGGTTTCTTTTCAACTTCCACTCATTGCTCCTGGTTGGGCCATCTGGGTTTAAACAAAACAAATCTCATGCTTCATCCACATGCCAAACCTTTTAATATTTTGATTTAATTTTTATTTTATTATTAAATTAATTTATTTTTTTAATATTTTGAAGATATCTACTTTGTATCCATTCCCAACATAGACCTATCTTTTCCTTGTTAAACTTTTCCAAATATTTCAACTGATCCTCATATGACATGGATTCTATGCCCTTCACAATTCTGATTGTCCTTTTCTGGGCAGTTTCCAGTTTATCAAGGTCCTTCTTATAGTATGGAACTCACAATTGAATGTAGATTTTCCAGTGTGGTCTCAAGAGGAAAGAGAACAAGAGGACCATAACTACCCTATTTTAAAAATCGTGCTTCTGAGAATGCATCTCAAAGTTATGTACCATTTCCCTTAGTACCCTTAGATTAACTTTGGATTTTAAAGCAAAGACCTTACTTCTGAACCTCTAAACCATTTCAACCTGAGGTGATGGATGGAGTAGTCCCTACTATCCTGGGAGAACTGTCCCTGTGCTATGTGGACATTCTAAGAACAGTGTGATGACAGCTGGAATCTGGAAGACCAGCCTCTGATCTGGACTGAGGTTGAAGTCCCCCAAATCAGAGGGGTTCAGGAAAGAGACATCACAGGGAGCATAAACTGGGATAGGGGAAGAAAGGAGGTCTCTTTTGACTTGGAACCTCAAAGAGAAGAGGTGACTAGTAAAGAGCTGGCATGCCTGTAGTGTGATTGTGTGTGTGTCTTAGGGTGTCTGTACAAAGAGCATTGACGAGGAAATCCTCTGCATGCACCCACATGCACACACATACACGGTGGCCACATATGCTGGTGCCTTTTTTCTCTGGCCCATTTTTTGTTATTTAATAAATATTAATAAAATAAGATATAGTCCCTGGAGAATTTTAATCTTAACAATTAAGGTTTTTTTCCAGTTACCACATCATACTTTTAACTGTTAAGAAGAAGGTGGTCCACTAAATCTTCAGAATCTTTTTTTCAGAACAAACACTATTTAACCTTGTCTTGTATTTGTGAAGTTGACTGGTTTACATTTATCCCTATTGAATTTCATCTTATTACATTCAATCCAATACTCTAACCCAAAAAGCATTAACGTTTCCTGGGGCCATATATCTCTTCGGCTAAATGATGATGAAGTCTATTAACATTTCTCATAAAGCATTTTTTTGTTTTATCATTATTGCAAATGTTTACAAATCAAAAGAAAACAAGCATTTCTGTATATAAAGAAAAAAGATGTTACACAAATGAAATCACAGACATTTTATGTTTAATTTACTTTTCTTCAAAACTACATAATAGGTCCCTTCCACAAGTGTCTCTATCCTTCCCCATATTCCTTATATCATACAGGATATCATCACAGAGTTCATCATATTTCATGTATAAATCATTTTAACAAAATAATAATTTTTTTAAATGCTCAATTTCAGTTGGTCATTAAAAAATAATATTGCTGTTGTTTTGTTTTGTTTCACTAAAAGTTCACAACCAGCTAAAATCCAAGTCTAATATTACCAGGTACCTACTTTGGTATACATACATTTCGTCATGTGTTGTGGCTCTCTATTGTCAAGATCATTTTGCATACAGTGGACCAACTATCCTCTCCACCTCTGTGTCATCTCCTAATTTGACAAGCATATGGATCTGTACCTTTATACAAGTTATTGATAAAAAGCTAAACAACACAGGATAAGGTAATGTCAGATTGTGGGGATACTCCACTGGACTCTTGCTGCCAGATTGAAATTGAACAATTCATTTTTAGTTGTGAGTTATGCCATCTAACCATTCTGAGTCCATCTAGTTGTATTCTCAGCAAGTTTATATCTCTCTAGCTCTACAACAGTAGGAGGTAGACCATGTAATACTTTATCAAAAACTTTCCTAGGATATAAAATTTTCCATAACATTCTACTCATCTACCTGTTTTGTTATTCTATGAAAAAAAGCATAGCAAGGTAGACTGTTAAAAAAAAGCCAAACACACATTTTGTCATTATCTTTTCCCCTTCTAAGTAAAGGGAATATGCAAAGCTCCAAATCTGTTCAGTATCCCATGTCTTCCAATTGTAAAGTCAAGTAGACCATCATATACTATTTACAGAGAGATGAGGCAAGTCTGAAGTACTTACAACAAGACCATCTCATCTCTCAACTAGAATTTACTCCAATACTGAGTATGTTATTTTTTCCACAACGAAGGATATAATGTACAAAAGGGTCTTTCATCTTAAAATAGTGATCAGTGTACCTCCTCTATTGGTCTGTGATTTTCTCTATAACAGAATGTAAGTTTTTTGAAGGCAAGGATAATTATTAATCTAGTTATTGTATCTTTAGACCTAGCAAAGCACTTGTACATGGTAGTTATTTAATAATTCTTTTAGGGCAGCTAGGTAGCTAAGTAACCAGACCACAAAGCAAAGCATAAAAATAGGAGGACCTAGGTTCAAATATGGCTTCCAACACATTTATTTATGTGGTCGTGGTCAAGTCATTTAACCCCAGTTGCTAAGCTTTTTATCACTTTTGTCTTGGAATCTATACTTAGTATCAAATTTATGATGGGAGGGAAGGGTTTAAAAAGAATTGTTATATATAATTAAATTGTTTATGTCTTTCAAAGAACATATTATTATGCAGGTTTATCTTTCATGTTAAAATATAAGTTCCTTGAAGGTAAATATCATTCTGGATTTGGTTTTTGTTCCTCAGCAGTACCCTAGCATAAAGATGCTGATGGATATAACAATATTCGAAGTATTGAATTTAGAGTTGTCAGGGAGATTAGAGCACATCAAGTCCAACTTCTTAATTTTTTTCTCATTAGATTTTTATTTTTGTTAGCAAATACCATGGTATTCTATAGCATGTGCCTTCTAAGTTTCCAGGATACTGTAATATAGGCTCTCAATGAAGGGCCCTTGTTCTTCTTTTAAGTAGAAAAAATAAGCATAGATTCTTTAAATGCAGACAAAATAAACTGTTTCCCAGATTATGAAGTACCAATTTGAAAAGCATAATGTGATGATCTGATGCAAAGTAAAAAAAAATTCTGCCTTATCCCTCAGAAGCATCTAAAATGAAATGGATTTTTATAAGAATTTGCAGAAGTATAATTTGGTCATTTCTAAAGGCTTATAGCACCACCAGGTAATAGGGCTCTTTATAGATGCATGGAAAGATAAAAATAAAATACTGTGAATTATTTCTCAAGGAAATTAATGTTTGACTATCACTGAATAAAATAGCTTTCCTTGGTTCTTCCATTGAGAGAACGTAATGCAAACAGGTAGGCTATTTGTGGCTTTTGAATCAAATGTATTAATAAAAACTGTGTTGTTTTGGAGAGAACAGGGGAAAATACTTAAACTGGCATCATTAATCAGATCTGAGAAGGTAAAGGTAATATTCCTCTTGTATCACTTGTAAGCATTATAAATTGCATGCAAACAAGAGTGCAAAACCCTATTGGAACATGCAAGTAGCAAAACTGAAGAAAATTCTAGGTTGTGTCAGAAAAAGGTTCAGGGTATCTTCTTTTGACTCTCAACATCATTCTGGCTTTTATATGCAACCAAATCATGACATTAGTCATTTCTTAAATGTACAAGGAGTATGAGTGAGTGATTTCTATTCAAATGAAAATATAAGAAACACAGGAAGTAGTTAAGAAGTTCAGGATATTAGGTGACTTTTGTATGTTAAATCTTTTATGGGCTAGAGAGGTTTTTCTAACTGAATGGAGTTCAGCCAGTAAGGAAGTTGGCCTATAAATGTTACTGGTTCTGTATCCATTGATGGCTAGAAATACATTCTAGGTTAATTGTTTGAAATGGGAAATTTTTAAATATTAGGCTCATTGTATATGATTTAATTCCAGATGAATTGTAATACCTATACTCTTCTCCCTCCCAAACATAGGAAAGTGTTTAGTTCAAGAAAAAAAAATTACCCAGGAGGAAAATATTCTATTAAGGACAAGATAAAAAGAAAAAAAGTCATTAAAAATATTCAATTAAGTGTTTCCAAGGATCTAACAGCAGAGGATTTAATGCCACAGATGTGTAAGAATAAAGAATAGCCAGAAAAGGAAAAAGCAATTCTAAAATATTTTCATACAAACAGAAATTATCTAAAAAGGAGAGAAAAAAAACCTAGTGATTTTTGTTCAAACATCATATATAATTTCCCCAAGGACATATGGGTAACATAGA
The DNA here is from genome assembly GCF_016433145.1 of Gracilinanus agilis. NCBI lineage: Eukaryota > Metazoa > Chordata > Mammalia > Didelphimorphia > Didelphidae > Gracilinanus > Gracilinanus agilis. The sequence continues at coordinate 444,659,674 of NC_058133.1, forward strand.
CAAAAACATTTCCTTTAACTTTGTTTATTTCATTAAAGCAATATGGTACATTTATAATACCCTATCTTTCATAGAAAAAAATATATATATAAGAAACCTCTTCCCCTGTGGCTTTGCTCTTCATGGAAAAGAAAATAAAAGGCTCCTTAATTGACAAAGTGTCATTCTATCGAATATGGTTTGTAATTATACCGTGGCTAAAACCAGCTGTCAGCCATCCCATTACTGGTTGCAAATAGATACTTCAAAAAAGTCACTGCTTCAAGTACATTAATTTAACCCCATTACCACTTTTTTTTAAAAAAGGAATTTATTGCAATATATGAATGAACACTTGTCGACTTCTGTTAATTGTTTTTAGAAAGCAGAGCCTATATTTCTTTAAGATGAAACCTAATATATGTTCACATAGGTTTATCTATCCTCTGGCATATTTTTAAAGCTTCTATAAATCCAATCATCTTATTAAGAATACTTTTTATAATATATTATTGTTTAACTATGATTAACATTCTGTCCATATTCTATTCACATCAATAAAAATTTTCATTCATGAAAAGGGTCATTTTCCTTTTATATGTATTTTATTTTATTTATAAGAATTTTTTATTTTATATTTATTTAATTAAAGGTATTATTTTCATTTTCCTGAGAAATTTTGAAGTATATAATTTTAAGTAACTGCTTGTTGTAAAGCATATATGCATGTATGTATTTATTTATTCATTTTTTACCATTTAAATTCAAAAATATATTTAAAATTATTATAGCTCCTTGTAACATTCTAAATTGTATAGTATTAACAGTTTAAATATATGGTATACTAATTTTGCTTTATAAGAGAAATCTTTATAATCACAGATCATAGACTGAGAACTCATACATTGCTTAGATTACACCTAGAACAACTGCTTCATTTTACAGAGAGGTAAACAAAAGAAACAAGGGCTTTCGGCTAAGTAAGCCAACTTTCTGGTAATCCACTGAGAGAATTAGAAAATTGTAAAAGGCCAGTATTAACTGTCCCATTATAAGAGCATTATTAATATTATACAATTTAGGACAAAACCAACTACAAAAATCACTATAAATACAATTTATTCTATTCAATCTTTAAAAAGTTATTATTGTGATAATTTTGCAGAAAAATAAAGATTGTTGTTTTTTATGGTCTATGAAGAAAAAGGAAATTTGTCCTTGGTTAGCTTGGTGATCCTATAGAAAATATGTAAAAGCAAAAAATTGAATACTAGGTATCACTAGATAACAGGGAACAATATTCAATTAATTAATGAATCACAATGGGAAGAAATATATATAGTTTAATAATCATTTCTATATACTATGAATGCCTGTTTATGGTTATATATTCACTTACATCTATATGCATAAATGTACACACCTGAATGTGTATGTGTTATGTATATATGCATATGCACAATAAACATATATGATAAGAATAGTTGTTTTCTTCACCAAGAATCATGTATTTTTCAACACAAAAACTTTCAAAAAGTTATTAATAAAGGTCCACTAAACATAATTTATTTTAGTAGGTAAAGAAAATGAGCACAATGACACAGAGGTCCTGGAAAATCCAGAGAAACAAAGATTTTTATCAATCTGGGGGGAATCTATTACTCTAAAAAGACTCTCTACTTGCACAAAAAACATTTAGTGAAACAAAGGAGTTCATTTTGTACATACTAGGAGAATTAGTTATATTTTTAGATATGGACCAGAAAGGAGGAGTGATGAGAGAAGGAAGGAAATTATCCAACTGAAGATATATCAACCAGGACACAAAGCTCTCAGTTGCTTATATAGTGAGAAGTAAGAGACTAAAAGTAGAGATATAAAGCATCTTTATTTCTATTTAACCCTTAAATAAAGCGTTGGCTCCTAGGTGGAAGAGTGGCAAGGGTGGGCAATGGGGGTCAAGTGACTTGCCCAGGGTCACACAGCTGGGAAGTGTCTGAGGCCAGATTTGAACCTAGGACCTCCCATCTCTAGGCCTGACTCTCAATTCACTGAGCTACCCAGCTGCCCCCAAAAGCATCTTTATTAATGGAATATGAAATATAGAAATTAAAGAACCAATTCATAAAAAAAAGAAATGGAATAAGACACTGATTAACTGTTCAAGGGGCAGCATTTGGGAGATAAACTTCCATACCACCAGATTAACATGACCTAATTATGTCAAATAGTCAAAGATTAATTTCATTTTATACATACTACAAAATATAGGAAAATGTTTTCTAGTACATTTCTTTCATGATACAAATATGGTCTTGAAACTTAAAACAGGGAGAATCAAAACAGAAAAAGAAAATTCTATGCCAACATTCCTAACAAATATAGGCTCAAGTTTTTAAATAAAATCATTAGCAATAAAACTACAGCAATATATTAAATGATGATATACTGTAACTAAATTTTACTTACTAAGCATGCAATGTTTAATATTAGTTAACTATTCAAAGAAAATCATTCCTCTCTTTGTAATTTACCTTTTACTTTCTAGAATACCCCTATAATCTTAGTTGCCAAATTAACATCCTAGGTATCTTCCTCAACTCTCTTTCACACCCCATGTCCAATTTCTTGTCAAGGAGGACCAATTCTACCTCTTAAATAAGTTTTGTATATGCCCCCTTCTCTCCTATGGCACTTTTGCTACCCTGGTTTAGATTCTTATCAAACCTAGATTATTGTAATAGATTTCTAGTAAATCTCCTTGCCTTTTGCCTGGATTATTGTAATAGCCTGATAGTTGGTCTGCCTACCACAAGCCTCTTACCATAAGCCTCTAGCCATGTCAGTCTAGCCTCCTTTTTGTTTTCAAAGTGATCTTTCTAAAGCATAGGTCTGACCAGCTTACTCCCTTCCTCAAAAAACTCAATTGGGTTCTCATCACTTCCAGAACAATATATAACATTCTTCAGCTTTTAAAATCCCATTACAATGAATTCCTAGGCTACTTTTCCCATATAATTATATTATACATATTAATAAATAAAATGCCATTTAATGATTATTCAATAATTTCTCATATAATTATATCATATGCCAATGAATAATAATTAGTTAACAATTATTAAATAATACAAATTAATAATTAATCAACAACACATTAATTAATAAGTATAAAGTAAAATGTTGTACATAATATATAAACATATATAAACATAAAAATATAAATTACTTATATTTTACTCATTTTCAAACATTCCTTAGTACACAAATACTGGCCTTCCTGCTGTTCCTTTCACAATACATACTACTTTTGATACTTTACACGTTTTTTATGAGATTGGTTCTCCTAGGCTTCAAGAACGGGGACTACTCATGGGTTCATTCCATTGTGATCATCATGGGAGTTTCGTTTTCCAAACTGAGGCCATTCACCTTATATTGGGCAATCTGGTCACCATCTCTTTCCTGGGGCTCACCATATACATGATAAATATAGTTTATACAGCTGATTGACTTTAGCTTACTAAAGCTGAGAATTCCTGAATTCAGAGATCATCTTGGGTCCCAAGGAAGCAGGAATCACAGAATAATATCAACAGACTAATTCCTGAATTCCTGAATTCAGAGATCATCTTGAGTTCCAAGGAAGCAGGAATCACAGACTAATGAGGAAAACACATGAAATTTCATTGGCTGAAACTCATGACTAGAATTCTTTTCAACCCCATCTTTGCATCTAGCATTTGCTAGATTTATATCCGTCTCTGCTAAAGTTCCAGCTGTTATAAGAAGCCTTTCCCAATCTCCCTCAAATTCATATATGTGTGTGTGTGTGTGTGTGTGTGTGAATATATATAGACACATACATATATGCTTTAATACATACTTATGCATGCATGTGTATGTATTTTGTAGATGTATGTGTATATATCTTTGTAGAGAATTGTTTTTCTTAACTGTTCTTTTTATCCCCAGTTCTCAGCACGATGTCTCGCATATAATAAGTACTTAAATACTTGCTGGCTTGATGTGATTGAAATGACAACATATCTTTAGTAACCACAAAAGTCATGTAATAATATTACTAGGTACAATAAAATGTTTGATCAACTATTATAACTATTCTGAAAAATATTTTTAGCAATTCTCTATGATATATAATCTGATGACTTTTATTAGAGAATTTTTAAAAAACCTTTACCTTCCATCTTGGAATTAATACTGTGTATTGGTTCCAAGACTGAGGAATGGTAGGGGCTTGGCAATGTGGATTAAGTGACTTGCATATAGTAGAGGTCAGATTGGAACCCAGAACTTTCATCTCTACGCCTGACTCTCAATCTACTGAGCCACCCAGTTGCTCCGAGAATAGCTTTTGATAGGATATTATTAGGGAATAGCTTTTGCTATAACATAAAAATATATACTTAAAATAATAAACATATACCATTATTAGGGAATAACATTACATGTGTTATAAATTAAGTTATATTATGTGATATAAGATGTTATATAAACAGCCATTCTCAAATATAAAAGTGGTGAAATGATATGACTAAACAGTCCTCAAAAGAATTGTAAAGTACTGAAAAATACAAGAAAGAATGCTTCAAATCACTAGTAATAAAAAGTGAAAATCTAAACAACCCTAAGGTTTTATCTCATATGCTGTAAAATGGAAAAAAATGACAAATGATGGAAATAGTCAATTTTGGAAGGGTTACAGATAGATAGGCACACTGGTATGAATCAGTACAACCACTTAGGAAAGCATTTTAAAGTTACAAATCAAGACTTTAAAATTTCTCTACTTTTAGCCTCAGAGATTAAATTATTAGGCTTTTACTGGAAGGAGCCTATATATAAGATAAGATAAGATAAGAAGAAAGCCTACATATACACCAAAATGTTTATATCAACAATTTTTGTCTTAGCAAAAAATTGGAAACAAAGTATATGCCCATCGAATAGGGAATAGTTAAAGTGTGGTACATGACTATAATATTACTGTATCATGATGAGATGAATGTGAGGAATACAGAGAAGCAAGAAAAGATCTAAATGAAACAATGCAAGAATGATTGTACCAAGGTAAATTAAGTTTTAAAATCCTTCACAAATAAAAACAATATAGCTAATATTAGAAACAAGACAGTTAAGTGAGGGGGGAGGAAATCTATCTGTACATTGGGTTTCTCTCACAAAGTCTTATTTCTGAGGCATTTGAAAAACAGATCCAAGTTCATAAAAAATAAAAATCAGCTGTCATTGGTTAATGATCAAAGTATATGAACAGGCACTTTTCAAAGGGAGAAATCCAGAATCACAGACCTGACAAGTGATTGGACTCTTGATGGACAATTTACACACACACACACACACACACACACACACACACACACAGTTATGAATGCTGGCATTAGCCATGCATACACACATATATGGAGGTATGTATATATGTATAGAATGGCCAGTGCCAAAATTTGTTTAACTTGACTATACATTTTTTCTTACAAAGGTTATCTTTTTTCTTATCTTTTTTTGAATGGGGAAGGACAGGTAAGAGAGAAGAAACAAATACTAGTTAGTTGAAAAGAAGATGAAATATAATAATGGTATGTGTTTAAAAAGCATATGTGGACTACACATATCAGATAACATCTGAATAGCCAAACAGAAACTAATAAACTATATACTCTGATTGGTATATATTATTAGTGTATTATTATATATCATAATTACATGAGACTTGGTTGTAAAGGACAGAAAAGCAACTCCAAAATCTCTCATGTATCAAAGACAATATGTCTCTAATACACACTTCTTATTGGGACATTTCCTTATTGAAAATAAAAACAAACACAAACTTTCAAAATATGGTCACTAATATTTGAAGTCATTAGAGTTCCTTCACAGTCTGGTCTTACCTTAGCTTTCAAGAATTTTTTCATATATATTGAGCTTGAATAAAAAATGTTTCTATCTCCTGCAAATATCTTATGTTTTCCTTTCTTCTTAATTTGTTTCATTCTTTTCTCATGATCTAGAATGCCTTATTTCCCACCTCTTCCTGTTGAAATGCCTTCAAAATGTATATAAAAATATCTTCATGAAAGCATTCATAATAACAGAACTTTATTAGTTTTGACAATAGTACTTTTGTTTCAATACATACGATCATTTCTCCAATATGGAAATTATTTCTACTGACAAAGCCTGCATATCTTTTTGATTGATCTTTATATTACAATATAATTTTTTAAATCCATGACCCAAGGGCCATGCTCATAATGTGTCCATTCAAATATAGGTAGGCTTGTCCAAAGATAAAAAACTTCGCTTTTACCTATACTCCAATAAAAAACTAACTTCTTTTTTGTCTTGATATTGACAGAATTAAAGAATAGTTATGCTAGTAAAACACTATAGTATAGTCATTTAAAAATAATAATAACCAAACAACAATACAAAAAGAGGTTTCCAGGGGACTGTCCCAGTGATCTCAGCATGGCCCTTTGGACATTAATATTTTTCTCATTGACTTGGATTACTTATCAAATTTAGAGATGAAAGAAAGGTGGAAGGACAAGAATAGAGGAATAGAGAAGAAGAATTTAAAAAATCTAAATAAGTTAGAATGCCAGAATACTGTTTAATATATGACACTTAATTAAGAAAAATATAAAAATATGAATATAAAAAGGAATAAAATATGTCTTACACATGGGTTACAAATAACTAAATGGCTGGATTAGTTAGCAGCCTATCAGATATCTCTACATGGGTTACCTATAATCAGTTCAAGTTCAACCTGTCAGAAATAGAGATTATTATTTTACCTATTACAATTAATTTTGGAACACTACTTTGACTCTAGGTCCTCTAAATCAAATATTTTGTTCTTTCTACTGTCATTCTAATATATTCCCTTATAAGTATTTGGCTCTTATCCTTCTTCATCTCTCTGTAGGCTTTGGCACTGTCAGTCACATTTCTCAGAGATATTTTCTCCTTTCTTAGCTTTTGTGACACTGTTTTCTCCTTTTTTCAGTTCTTTCTTTTATTTTTATTTTTATTTTATTTTTTGAATTTTTAAAATTTTAAATATTTTCTCCTAGTTACATATTTTATGTTTTTCCCTCTTCCCCAAACCCCCCCTAAACCCCATTAGCCAATGCATAATTCCACTGGGTTTTACACATATCATTGATCAAGACCTAATTCCATATTATTGATAGTTGGACTAGAGTTATCATTTAGTGTCTACATCCCCAATAATATCCCCATCAGCCTTTGTGCTCGAGCAGTTGTTTTTCTTCTGTGTTTCTCCTCCCACAGTTCTTCCTCTGAATGTTGCTAGTTTTCTTTCAGTTCTTTATCAGGATAAATTTTTTGAATCTTCATCCAGGTTATACCAACTATTCGTGAGTACCCTCCAAGGGATTGTTCTTGGCTATCTTTTCCCTTTATACTATACCACGTTGTATTTATATACGCTTTATTATCTTCCAAGGATTCAATAATCAGTTCTATCAAGAAAATCTATTTTAGTATTGGTAACAATAGTAAGCATAGTGGCATAGTGGTAGTATTTTGACAATAATGCCTGATATTGTTTCCTATTGAATTGCTGCTCATTTAAAAAAATCAAAACTCAGCAATATCTCCTTTACCAAATCCTCCTAGCATATATGTATATGCAACTTATATTTTCTCATTATTGAAAAATGATATTTAGCATTCTTGTCCAACTTAAATATTTTATGACTCTACAACTATACGATCATGTGACTTCATCCTCCTTTTATTTGTTCAAATTCATATTACCAACATTAAATTAAACAAGATTATTATATTGGGGGTAAAAGTGTGTATATATAGAAGTATGCATGTATGTATAATGGTGAGTGTAAACAAAGAACACCCCATCGAACCTTCTGGATCCAAGACTACTTCAGGGGCAGTAACATAGCACTAATGTTTTGGGTTCCCACAGAAATCCCTAAAGGTCCCAGTGGACTTATACTTTGTCATCATGAAGTAATACCTTATAAAAACCTTGGTCTCCTTGATAAGGACCATATGATAAGAAGTCAGCATCAAAGTGTATTATTTATTGAGCCAGGATGGTGACTCAATCAGTAGAATTTAAAATGAATGACCTTGTCCCTCATACTCTCTCTTGAACATATTGGGATCTATTAATATCTCTCTCTTAAATTTCTATCAGGGATGGGAATTCTTATTTCTTCCCTCTACTCCCCCTCAAGAGCTAAGCCATCTACTTACATAAAAAAATTGAAGGCACGTACTGTCATGTGAACCTAAATTTAATTTTCAAGTCTTTGGTACACACTTTGGCATTATGTTTTTCTTGAATCAAGGTAAATGAATGACAATCTTCATATGTGTATTTCTAGCTTAGGCTCTCAGACTCATGAATTTGAGAAGTCTGGAGTTCCAAGGTTTGAGTGCTAGTTGTGCAGCAGAGATTAACTTCTAAAACAACTTCTCAGAGTAGCTGATTATCTCCAGGTGGATTACCCAAGCCATGCCCTAAGTTGTTACAAGACATGGACCTTCAGTAAGTTTCTTGGACCATTCATATTAAAAATTGAAATAAAATGCCAATTCAGAAGTCTTATAAAGTACTTTTTAAAAATGTTTTAAACTCAAGCATCCACCTGGAATTCTATAGTAAAAATAATGGTTTATAATTTAATGTTTTGAAATTTGGCAATGTGCACCAATGAGTCTTTTGTAGTTTAAGCATTTCTTTTTTAAAAACCCTTTCTTTCCATCTTAAAATGAATACTAAATGATGGTTCCCAGGGAGAATAGTGGTAAGGACTAGGCAATTGGGGGTTAGTGACTTGCCTAGTATCATATTGCCTGGAACTCTCTGAGTAGAGATTTGAACTCAAGACCTCTTATTCTTTAGGCTTTTCTCTCTATCTACTGCACATTTCTTTCTTTTTCTTTCTCTTCTTCCCCTCTTCCTCTCTCTCTCTCTCTCTCTCTCTCTCTCTCTCTCTCTCTCTCTCTCTCTCTCTCTCTCTCTGTCATAAC
>NC_058133.1:444669102-444731872 GCF_016433145.1 Gracilinanus agilis
CTCTCTCTCTCTCTCTCTCTGTCTCTCTCTCTCTCTCTCTCTCTCTCTCTCTCTCTCTCTCTGTCATAACTTAGAACAACTAGGGTTAAGTGATTTGCTCATGGTCACACACCTAGGAAGTGTCTGAAGTCAAAATTTAAGTCAGGAACTCCTGTTTTCAGGCCTGACTCTCAATAAATTGTGCCTCCTAGCTGCCCCTAAGCTTGTCTTTAATAATTTTTATTTTAAGGAACTTTGTTAATTCCTTTTGGGGAAGCTCTAGTCATGAATCAAACCTAAGCTCTAAAGACTATTTTTTAAAATCCCCCCACCAGGGCACCAGGATGGAGTCATAATAAGTCACAGAATTCAAGAAGAATTGTCTTAGAAGTCAGATTGCTTCAAGACTGAAACAAGTCTCCATGAGTCTAGACCTGGGTCTCTTAGTGAGAAAAACCCTCCTAGCTGTGGGTTTTAATATGCTTATATGATGTAATATATATGCATGTATCTGTGAAAGTAACCAATTTCATTTATTGATATCTATAATTTTAATCAGTTTTTCCTTACATTGAATCAGATTTCTTTCTTGCAGTCTCTATCCATTGATCTCAATTTTTCCACAAGAGTTAACAAGTGTAATGATGAGGAGGGCATGAGACACTTGGCAGATACCAACTGGCAGTGCTAAAATCCTATATTATACAACAAGAATAATATATCAGTTCTTCCTGGATTTGAAAATGGCCTGGCACTTAGTGAGTAACATATATTCTGATTGACTATATGATGATCATTAAGTTTCCATTGCTCTTGGCAAAAACATGCATAGTTCCCAAGAAAATTTCTCACTCAAAACTAAAGAAGCTAAGGGCCAGGTAAGTAAAGAAATTTGCCCCAAATCATCCAATTATTTGGTATTAGAATTTAGCTTACATTCCAGTTCTGAATCTGGCTAAAAGGTTTGATTAAATGATCTAATGTAGCCTCCCTTAACCGATCATATTTTTCTCATTTTATAGAAAAATACACATGAATATAATCAATTTGTATGCTGACATAGAAAACAATATTCATAGTCTATATATATATGTGTGTATCAGAAATATTGATTTGTAATTCATAAGTCCTACATTTGAGTGAAATGATTCAAGATTTCAAAAATAACTATTTTCAAAACAATAATTTTACTTTTAAAATAACAAAGTAATATTAAAGAGTTTCTTTTTAAAAAGTGTTTTCTCCTATTTATGGACAAGCTATATGAGTTCTCATTTAAAGTAGGGTATTTTTAAAGAAGGAAAAAAAAAACAGAAACATGACCTAGTATTCACAGTTTGATGAATCTAAACTTGTATTTCCAATTGGGAGATACAATTGCAAACAACAGCCAGTCTGAGCAAAACAGAGAAAAACTGACTGAGGAGATACAAAGGAATAGATTGTACCTTTGGAAACTAGAGCTGTAATCCAGTTTGTAAGAAAAGAAAGAATGGAAGTATTGGTCTAAACTCTCCCGAATCACAGGAGCCTAACACAATACAGCTCAAGTGACATCCTTTTCTCAAAGAGGCCCAAGGCTCATTGAGCCTGGCGATTCAATTACCCTCTCAACCTAGAAAGAACCCCCCTCCTGAGTTGAGGTCCACTGGCAGAGCAATATGGAACAGCCTACATTGTACACAGCCTGTAAATATCTAAAAAGCCGCAGGCTTTCAAGAACAAGAATCCCTGACCTTTTATGATTGCTACAGTGGTTTTTCAACAAAACATACTACTTTCAATAGATTCCCTTAAATACCTAACAAAAGAATATATTTGCAATATGTCCATCTCTAAATGTCCTGTATTTATAAGGAAACCTGTTTAAATGAATAACCAAGTATAGTGTCACAACCTAGATATTGAGAAAATGTGGACAAGATTAATGAATTTTTTTAGTTATCCTAAAACAGAAAAGAGACTGAATATATTTGGACATTTCAAAAATTTCAGTGATCATTTCTCCATTTCTGTTTCTTGTGAAATCCTTACATGAAGAGAATAATAAATGAAGAATTAGAAAAGATAACAGGAGGTACCCTTAGTTTACTATCTTCATTTAATAGATGAGGAAACTGAAATAGTGTTATACACAGTCTTTGAGCCCAGATCCTTTGAACCCAGAACCAATGATCACTATATTGTAATATACTATTCCTTAAAGTATTTTAGTTCTTGAGCATAACTAATATACTGTTTAATATTAAATTGAATAGTAATTTAAGCATCAATCTTGTTTCTTTTTTCATCTATTTTCATTGAAATATGAGATAGAAGACACACTTTTCATTATTATTTGACAACTGCAAAGTAGCTTCTCCTCAACTTGTAAAGGGCATAACAATGTTTACATTTTCAGGTAAAACACTGAATTTAACCTCTGACATTTTTCTCCAAATGTTTTTGACAATTTCACAACTTAAAAAAGTAAATTTGCCTTTTTTGGTCGCTAGCCAATTTATCTACTTTCTTACATAGTGATAATTAATTTGATGAACTATACAGAATATGCCTTCCAAGTGACACTTACAACAGCCATTTATAAATGTTTATCTTAATATCTTAAAATGAAATAGATCCACCATTTTTATCTTTTATTCTTAGCACAGTGACTGGCACTTAGTAAGTGCTTAATAAATGTTTGTTGACTGATTAAACTTTTCTTCTGATGTGTTTTAAATTATTTACATTTCACAAAGGTTTTAATATTCATCTACTAAAAGAAAATATAACAGATCTTTATTGGTAATTAAAATTTCTACAAATGGGAAGTAACTCTTCTGCTTTTTTATCTGTTATGAAAAGATAAGTCATAGCCAAGGACTCTTCCATGGTAGTGAAGGAAAATAAAAACAGAATTCATTACTCAAAAAAATAAATCCATCACTGGTAGAGTGAATAATAGAGATGATACACTATATAGGAGCTTAAAACTAACACTCATTTCTAAAAAGAGAGAAAAGGATAAAAATTTATTAATTTAATAACACCTGGTATGTGCTATTTTACAAATATTATCTCACCTGGTCCTCATAGCAAGTTAGATAGAAGTTAAGTTACTTTTCTTCTTTTCATTCCCCAAAAGATTTTCATTTTTAAGTATTGCTATAATGTATCATATTAATATTTTAACACTGGTACACACACACACAGTGCTGAACCAATTTAACTGAATTTAAATAAGAAAACTATTTACTACTTTGAGCCTACTTAAATCAATCCTCATTTTTCAAATACATATTGAAATTTTATTTTGCTGCTTTTGAATAAGGGAAATACTACATTTTAATAAGAGTTCATCAAAAGCTATTATCAACTTTCATTTGCTGGGTACATCTGATTCTACCTTGTTCGCGATACTGGTGATGAATGATTTGATGTCTAGATTAGTTGGACAGCTCTTCTGACAGGGGGCATCGGCACATTTCAGGCACCTAGGGAACAAAGTAATTAAGTTAAGGAGACAGGTAGTGGCAAAAACAAAATCTTTTGCAATACAAAAGTGACAAGGTCAGATTTACTTTTTTTTTTATATTTACCTTCACCCTTTCAAATTAAATGTATGAGTCAATATATACATACTCTGGGGAAATGTTTTGTAGCAATGAAAGATACCTATTAGCATCCTTATGCACAGCTGTCTATCTATATACATACCATAAATAATTATCATTCCCTTTTCTAGCATTCTTCTAATTAATTACACAAAGGTGGAACACAGCAGTTTATGACGGGCCCCTCATTTAAGAATTTTTCTTTCATTCTCACTTGTTTTTCAAGTAGTGGTTAGAAACTTAAACAGTTAATTTTGATAAAGCCAGTGGTGTTGATAATAATATTCACTTTTACAAGAGTATTTTCTCCCATCTGTGAATTCATAACTTCTAACTCTGTCAACTATCTTTATCTTTCAGCATTGTATCGCACATCATGTGGTTATTTTATAATGATTACTTTTGGGTATCTTTAAAATGATAGGGTGTATCCTAAGAAGAAATGTCACTACTTCATCAAATACAAGATAAGGATTCTTCCACAATTGGACTCTGAATTGTAAGCCTTCTTCAGTAAAGGTGACTAGTCGATCTTCTGCATAAGGACTCAGGAAAATATCATTTCTTAGCTTTTTTTTGTGATGAGGCTCTTTTGGTCTACTGTGTGAATCAAGTTTTTCATATCTAATTAATATCTTATTTTTAAATCTGATCTCTCTACTCTGGTTAGTGCCCCTAGCCTTCTCTCAAAATTAAATTTTATACAATGAAAACCAAAGGCTTTTCATAATCAATTGTCCTTGTTGAAATGTAGTTATAAACCTCCCCCATCATTTCTCTAAATGCAATTGTTTAATTTGCATCTATTATTGTTGAAGTCATACATGAGCATAGCTATAGTCCTTTGCAAATATGCATATTATATATACATATAGATATATATATACACACATATATACACATATACATATATACATATAAAACTGACTTTAAAAAGAGTTTTACTAAAGTCAATCCTACAGCATACATTGAGACAAGAAAATGATTTTGACTATCTGAGGTTCCCCACTGAAATAATACCCAGTGCACCATATTTTATAGTAGCTATAATCTGGATAAAGATGGGACATTAAAATTTGTGTGAAAGGAATTTCTCCTATCCATGTGCTAAAGGAAAATCAGGCATCAGCTGAAAAGTTAGAGTGATTAATGTCCTAGTTACACTCAAGTGTTTCCCTATTTACTTCAAAGCCATTTTTGCAGAGTTTTACAAATGTCTGCCACTTTGTAAGAATTTTATACCCTATAGGAAATTGCGAAATTTCCTTTGTGAACTCATTCTATCTGACGTATTCACAAATTTCTTATTCTGTTCTTTTCAAGAAGCAAAGTGGCAATTTTGGAAATGAAGTTGTATAATGGGCCAATGCAGATGAGACAAATTAATACATAGTACAATTCTATTCTTCATATAGAGCAATCTTAAATTCAACATCAATTGAAGGATCCACTTGGCAGGACTGACAATACAAGGATTCCTAGCTGTAGTTGTTAGGCACCTTTACCAAATAATTCTCTTTTTATTATAGAGCTGGTTCACAAATAACAGCTGTTGGAAATGTCAGATGTTAATGAGGCAGGGCCATGCAAACCTGCATTGTAGCATTCTTTTTTTTTTCCTTTGGTGCCATGAATATGCCAGAAGAGGCAGACTCTTATAATAATACCATCTTGCAATCCTCTAAGCGCTCAGCAGACTCAAGTGCATCAGGCTGCCATTAGTCCCACTTATCACTCTGACAGCTCAGTAATTACACTGCTGCTCTAGCCAGGTAGTCCTAATAAAATACCAACCACTGCCCTGGAATGCATACTGGCGAGATGTTTTATTAAACTTTGGGGGTTGATCATCAAGTGACATTAGAGTTGACCTATTTTTCTATTTGACAATAAATTATCCTTTGACCATGCCATAATAGATATTACAGAGTGCATCTACTGTACCAAGTCAGAAAGGTACTGCATTACAATGAGGTAGGCAAGTGGTGTAAATAAAATTGGAGAAAGGTGTGCCAGAATGTGATTACCTAAATTGCTTTAAATGATTGATACTAGGAAAAACCCCAGATACGACACTTAGGGAATATGCCAACAATTATTGTAAACCACTGTTCTACATCAATTTTCCCTTATATGTTATATAATATCATACTTATTTTACCTTTAGTCATGAAAATTTCTCATTTCTTTTTTCAAAGTTCTTCCATTATTATGCATTTTATTTTTTAAAAACACAATATAAAAGAAAAAGATTATTTTTATATCACTCCAGAGAAGTTTTAATCCTCAACTAATTATATCTAATACATTTATATTAAGGACTATATTTACTTTTAGCAAAAGAGCATATAAAGATTTCTTTTTTCAGCAGTGATAATTTAATTCAGTTGGACATTAACTAAAGAACATCATAATGTATATAATTGGGGGGAAAAAACTAGCAGCTAAAGGTGAAAGATCATCTTTCCTTAGTGATTAAATATAAAATATGTAAAAGTGTGAAAACTTTAGAGCCTCTTTTCAAAGAATCAAGAACTATTAAAAAGGACGTATTTACTAAGTATGTTTCTCTAGAGGAAAAATATTTTCCTTTCCTCAAAGTTCAACATGGCAAAACAGATTTATTTATTCATTTATTATTAAGATTTTTTAAAATTATGAGTAATGAAGATAGTTGCATTTATTTTTTGTATGTCATGGGAAGACATGCTGAGAAGATTAAAAAATAATTGGTAAGCTACCACAGTACACAGGTTTTTTTAATCTAGTTTGATGAGAATTTACTACTCTACAAACTAAAATTCTTGAATTTCAATCTGAATAAAAGGAAAAAAATATTCTGCTCTTTAATTCTCAAATGATTGATAAATTCAGCTTCCTTTATTTTTCTGTACTTTACTTCCCTCAAGCAAGTCAGCATGGACCCCGGGGCCCTGGCTTTGAAAGAAATTAGCCTGGCCTAAAAGAAATCAGATTGTAGCCAACCTTAGATATTAAAAATAAAAATAACCCTTTCTGACATCTAGTACAAGTACTGTGCTTTAGTAGATTCATGCTCAGGGCTATCATTTGAAAAAAGCTAATAAACACATTTCAGGGAGATCAGTTCCCCCTCAGGGGCAAAAATTCTATAAATCTTTCAAAATGATTACATCCAGTAAAATATTCTAACCAAATTTACCAATTCTCACAAATCTATTTTAGAGAAGATTCAGGCTCTACAGAACCACTAAATAAAATAAGAGGAATCTATGAACATGTGAGTTTCAAACATTTCCAACAATTGATTATACCAGTGTTTAACATTTGTACCATTTAACTTTTCAAAGTCCTTTTGCACTTATTGGCATCTTAGTCTAACAGCAACCTTGCCCGGAAGGTAAGGATGAGGATTATGTCATTCCTTTTTACATATGGAGGAAAAGGTAGGAGTCTCCAAAGTAAGGATCATTATGACATGATCTGAAACAGTACAATGAGACTGACCAACTAGAAGAAGGCAATTGGAGTTGCTTAATTCTCTGGTAGTCAGTTTCCTCATCTGTAAAATAGGAATTCAGTTACACAGCTTCTAGGATTTCTATCAGTCATAAATCCATGTTCCTATAATTTAAGGTGCTAAAATGGGTTCCATTTTATGTTCCCTGTGGTCTGTTATCATGGAGTTTTTCTGTAAGAAAATTACATTTACCATTCACCCATTATAGCTCAAAAATCTCCCACTGAATTCTCTTCCCACTCCTATGCAAGGTCTCAGCCTTCCCCCTTCTGAACCTAGCATGCCTTCACATGGCCACTATAACTGTACTCCAAACTGTGCACCCACAGAAATAGCTATTTAGGTGTCACTGAGAAACTCTGCCCCACACCCCTGTACTTACTAGATAAAAATAAGATTATTATGGATAGGATGACTTTATATTTTGTAGACTACTGAACTAGAGTATACAGAGGCTATAGCATGCCTAGACTGTTAAAGATTTGAACTAACCCTAGGTCTCCTCAGTCTCAATATGGGAGTGTTACTTTATAACCTGAAACAAGATTCTACTCCAAGTACAACTAAGATTTGTTTTATGGAAAACATAGAATTGGTCTCTAAGCAAGATAGGCTTCTCTCTGATTTTATTATAGCATATATTTTGACTCTTTATTTAGGTTAGACCAAATTGATTTCAATATGTTGTTCATTTCTTGATCTCTAGCTGTCCAAAAACAATTCAGTTTTTTTATAATTTATATGTTGCTGTGCTTTCCATTTACAGCATTGCAATCATCATATATACTGCTTTATTGATTCCTCTTGTTTCACTTTGATACTGTTTTAAATAAGTTTTTGACTGAGTTCTCTTTATCAAAATCATTACTTCAATCATGCACCATTTTCTTCATCAGTGTCAAGTGATGACATTTCTTATAGCACTAAAATATTCTATTATATTTATATATCACATTTTGTTTAGTATCTCTATAGTTAATGGATATACAACTTTTTGCTACTAGAAAATTGTTGATAAATGAATTTAGTGTATCCAGGACATTTAATTTTTTTCAAATCTTTCAGATATATTCTTAAAGGTGGAATTTCTAAATAAAAGGATAATGGACATTTTAATTACCCGGCCTGATTCCAAGTGGTTTTCTAGAATAATATGAGCAACTCACAGAATTACCAACAATGCATTAGTCTGCCTTTGTCCAGCCCCTCAAAAAGAACTTTTGCCATTTTTTTCCTTCTTTACCAATTTACTCTATGAGAATTGAAACTTCAAGGTTGTTTTGATTTAGATTTATCCTTTAAAAAAAGGTATTTTTTACATTCTTTCACATGATTGTTGAACAGTTTTGAAAGATTTTGACATCAGTTTTTTTCATATTGTGGCACAATATCTATTTATGTTATCTTGGATCATATATCATATGTCCAAGACAATGATTTTTGGTCTCATATTCATATTAGTTGTCTCTAAATCTGGGATATCAACTCTTTTCAAAAACATTTGAAACAATTACAATTTTTTTCTCCAGGTAAAGCACGCCATTCATATACTGGATAAACCAATTCATGAGACATTTTCAAATGTAATGGATAAATACAGCTAACTTTTTCAAACAAATATGTAGCTTTCAGCAGCAAAATTGTGCTGTAATAGTAAACAAATCCCCATATTTGCATGATTTGAATCAAAGTCTGTTGTATATTTGATTTGTCTGATTTGATTTTGTTGTGACATGATCTGATAGTTTTAAGAAGTTATATTTTAAAAACTGAGCTTCATACTGTCATTTATCTGGAGACAGAAGTTCTTTACAAAAAGGAAACAGCTGGGGGTAGACATAGTAACATCATATACCTTAAGAAAAAATTAAGAGCTTATATTTCTATAATACTTTATGATTTGCAAACTGACTTATGTCCATCATCTCATTTAATCATTCCAAGAATCGTGTGAAGCAAGAATCACAAGTTTTATCCTAATTTTACAGATGTGGATAATGAGAAAATTTGGTTAGTAATTCCAGAATCTCACAGCTCATAGCATCAATATCAACATCACCACCTATCTACCCTAGGGTTTCTGAGATGAGAAGGCAGAGAAACCATACTTATTGCAGACCTTTTTCTTGGCTCCCAGTAAGAAAGAAAAGGGCTGATAAATTTTCTTTGGTTCAGATTGCTTAGGGCTCACCCTCCATATCACCATTTCAACTGGAGTCCTCAAGGGAGAAAAAAAATATTGAAATATTCCCTGGCCAGTATGATTGCTCCAAGTGAAAGACATGCTATATACTTCTTTAATCTTTTCTTTGGAAACTTTAAGAAATGTTAGAATATTAGTAGTTCATATAAATATCGATATCTTAGGAAATTATCATAAGATGATCTATTATAGGAGATCATTATAGAATGTATTTTAATTATAGTTTCCACAATAATGCAAACAGTTTCATATAGTGCTATATAACTTTAAACTATAAAATCGCTGCAAAGTCTTTTTATAAGGGATAAAATAAATAATTATAGATATACACATATGCCTATCTTTTAGGGGAATCCTCAACAAAATGTAGTAGATGAATGTAATGAAATGTAATGAGGTTGTGTTAAGCACATATTGTATGCAATGCACTATTCTATAGGACGGGGCCATTATGGAGCTCATAGTTGAAAAGATTCATAATGATGAAAAGAGAAAAACAACCTCTTTTCTTGGCACTATCATATAAAAGCAGTTTGCACATTTTTCCTATAATTTTTTCCTTTGGGGAGAAAAGAATTTCATAAATTAGCACATATGTATATATTTTAGAGTGCCTGGAGTCATCTTGGATTTTCCAAAGCAATTGACATAATATGGGGTGAGAATGAAATATAAGAGTAATGAATTTGGGACAAATTTCAATGTAATGAGTGTAATGAAGTGGATTGAAAGAGATAAGTAATGAATTCATGTTTAGGGCAAGTGAAAATTTGAGATGTCTTCAGAGCAAAAGATCAAACTATAAGAGAATTAGATTTGGAAAATACCTTAGAAGCTCCCTAATTTGACCACTTCATTTTGTAGATGAGGAAACTGAGGCCCAGGAAGGTTTGACTTGACAAAGGCCATACAGGTAATAAGAGACAAGGCAAGATTTGAATCCATATCCTCTTAATCTAAACTTACTATTCTTTCATTGCTATTTTGCTACTGTTTGCTTTCAAACAGGCAGTTGTGATGAATTTAAGAAAGAGATGAGGTCTGATATGTAGTGATGTGGAAAGAATTTACAAAGAGATGGTAGTTAAATTCTTGCAAGCTAATAAGTTGATGGCCCATGACAGAGCCTTTGGTTATGTAGATAGTGAGTCAGAAAAAAGGACTTTCAAAAGAAATAGGAGAAAAATGTTTGTTGAACAGGTAGGAAGAAAAATCTTGATAAACCTTTGTTACAAAAGCATAAATAAGAAAGAATACCTACTATGGCCTTAATCAACAGTGTTAAACAATGCAGAAATGTCAAGAGGAATAAGGGCTGAGATCAAGACGATTAGCAAATGACTTCCATGACAGCAGTTTCGGTCAAGTGATGGGTTGATCAGAAGTCAGGCTACAGCATATGAAGGAGTGGATGAGAGTTGAAAAATGTAGACAAAAAAGTAGATAGCTTTTTCTAGCAGTAGGGGAAGCAGTAGAGTACCCAGAGCAGGGCAACCAAACCAGGATGGTAAATGTGCCATGAGATCATGCTTCACAAGGATCTACTGAAGGATTTGAGGAGTTTAGATAAGAGATTACAAAAATACTATGCAGGTAACAGCATTATCTAAATGACAGAGGCATAGAACTGGAATGAAAAAAACGAGAGGATTCTAAACATGAAGACAATATTTATTAGTGGATATTTATTATTTTGTGATATTATAACTTATGTGGCTTTCAGTAATGACTTAATATTTCAATTGACTCACCTTTAAAATGAATGGGTTGAGCTCTTTGGCCATTTTGTCACTATTAGATGGAAATATATGATTCTAGGACCATGGACAAGTCATTTAACTTCTCAGAGGCTCTGTTTCCCGTTTGTAAAATGAGGATAATAATGCCAACAGCAAGTATCTTAGTAGAGTTGTTGTGAAACCCATATGAAATAATGTATATAATACAATCTTCTAAACCTTAAGGTAGTTTTCAAAAGTAAAATGATAGTAATAGCTGTGTTCAAGCATTAGAAGTGCTGTCAGAAAAATGAAGAATTATATTTGTTCAGGTCTATCCCTGCGGGCAGATCTAGAGAAATGTGTGGGTGTGACAGAAAGGCAAAATAAGAAAAAAAGATTTCACCTTGACAGAAAGATTAAAGCAAAGGACAAATTTTGTAGAGCTAGGTCTTGTTCAGGTGCAGATGAGACTAAACTAGATCAACTTTCAGATATCTTCTAATGCTTGGATTTCCCCACTGAGAATGACTGAATTTCACACATGTTACAAATCACAGGTGGGGGACTTGGGTTAACTAACACTTTCATGTGTTATCAACTAATTTCAAAAGCATAGGCTTTCTGTTACATGTCCTAGAAAAGAAATCCTTGCCATATAGTTAGGTTTATTTAGACATTTTAGAAAAGGGAGTATGAAGCCCAGCAATTCCACCCTGAAACTCCTAATTCAACATATCCTAACAAGAAACAATTCCAAGACTCTACTGACCCCTACCCTGACTGTGTCCACTTCAGTGGGTTTAGACACCTTGGTGTTTTCTGATAAACTAAATGCCTCATCTCTCCATCCCTGCCACAACAGATAGGGAGGCAATCACTGCTAAGACTTCGGATATGCAGGGAACCAAAGAATATTATGCAGAAGTGGATGAGAAGATTAATGAAGAAAACCCAGTAGTCACCATAGCAGTGGATTGTGAATATCTCAACTTTACCAAGACCTTTTTAAGAAATTTACTATCAACAAATGTAGGATCCTAGACTTGGGGTAAAGAAGAATTAAATTTGAATTCTTTTTAAGAAAACTAGCTCTGTAACTCTGGGCAAATCAGTCAGTTAACCTGAGTTCCTTCATCTGTAGAAGGTGGGGAGAATTCTATTATTAGCATTTAATTTGCAAGTTGGTAGTGATATATAACTTAAAGAACCACATAAATCCTACCTATTATTATGAATTTAGCTACTTCTTGCCTACTTGTGTCTTATAAATGTCATCTCTGATTACTGATGACCATCTTTTTAAAAAAAGTTTTATTTATTTCAAAAATCATTTCCCAATTACATTGTTAAACACTGAACCTTCATTTTAAAAATGAATTCTACATTCTCTCCTGCCTTTCCATCCCTCCCCCAACCTCTTCATAAGGCAAGAAATATATCACTTATACACATAAAATCAAAGTGAAACAGTCCCATATTAGCCAGGTTACAAAAGAAAACATAAACATACAAATCCAAGAAAAATAATGTGAAAAAAATATGCTTCAGTCTTCATTAAGATTTCCTGATGGCTATTTTCAATGAAGTACACTCTCAATGAAAGAGAATTGATTTGCCAACAAGCTCTGTTTTAATTTTCCTTTCTGATGAAACACTGGGGCAGTCTTCAGTAGTGAGTAGAGCTTCAGTCTTGAAGTGAGAAGGTCCTGGTTTCAAAACCTGCCTGAGTTACTGACTAGCTATGAGACCATGGTTTTCTCTAATGCTGCCAGAATTGGTTGGCTTTGGCTCCAACTGTTTGCAGAATGGATTCAAATAGGAGAAGCCACCTCTTTATAACTGACATATAAAAAGATAGCTATTGGACTTCATTAGTCTCCCCCTATTCTACTATGTTTGATCCACTCCTTTTCTAATTTTTTTCAGTGAGAAGATTCTGAGAAATCAGTAGTGATAAAAATAAAACTTATATGTGAGGAAGAAGCAGTGAGTTGTTATTCTTCCTTTTGCTCAATGGTCATTAAAGGTTGCCTTGAGTCATGGGTACATGGCAAAGGAAAACATGTTCCCTTCTAGGAAGCTAAAGAAGAGATTTCTTTACCAGTGCCTCAGAAAGGCATTGGCTGATGTAACCACAACCATAGGGCAACTATAGGTGATATGATTTGTAGTTTATGAATCCATGCTTATTAAATGACTATCACAATGAGGGTGAAAATATAGATTTCCCTGAAAAAAAAGTGTCAAGTTCCTCATCTCCAACCTTCTAAAAAGATGATGGTAAAATTTCTTGGGTAATAGGATATCAGAATCTAGTCTATTAAGTCTATGAATTTTTAACTTTGGGTCCATGAATTTGGTTTGGTTTTAATAAAATTTTAATATGTTTTGGCCATTGTAACCTTATATATTTTATTTTATGCATTTAAAATCATTTTTTCTGAAAAAGGATTTAGACTTCATCAGATTACCAATGAATTCCATTATACCAAAAAATAATCAATAACTTCTAGTGTTGTAAAGAGGTATATTTACTAGGAATCACTAGGCTTTAGGTTCAAATTGCGCCTTACACGCTTAACTAGATAAGTCATTTAATTTTTGAGCAACCTTTCTCTCATCTGGAAATGGTGAACACAGATTAGATGATATCTACATTTTCTTCCTGCTTAAAATATGTAATTTTGTTTATTACATGAAAATCCTATTTAGAATATTAAGAACTATAAGGTGCATTCCCTTCTTTCAAGGACCTTAAAAATCTCAATTAAGGAAACATAGCAGATCTCTCTCCCTCTCTCTCTTTTTCTCCCTCTCCCTCTTTCTCTGTCTCTCTCTGTCTCTGTCTCTCCATATTGTGTATATATACACATACACATACACAAACACAGCTGTTATTCACAGTTGGTCATTATACAATATTTTTTAAATAAAATTTGTTCTAGTTCTGCTTACTTCCCTTTGCATAAAATATTAGAAAATATAGTAATAAGTGGAGATATCCTTAAAATGATAAAGGGCATCTATCTAAAACCATTAGCAAGCATTATCTTTAATATGGATAAACTAAAGTTCTTTCCAATAAGATTAGGGGTAAATCCAGGATGCCCATTATCATCATTACTATGTAATATTATATTGGAATTGTTAGCTATGATCACTTCTAGGACTTTTGGCCAAAATCAAGTGTGGAATTGCTGCCTATGGCAATACAAAAAGAAAAAGAATTTTTTCAAATTATTAAACATTTATTAATATTCATTTTTAACCTGTTTACATACTTTATGCCCCTACTTTCCCCTTCCCCCCCTCCCCCCCCCACCCATGGCTGACGCACATTTCCACTGGTTGTAACATGTGTCCTTGTTCAGGGTCTATTTCCAAATTGTTGTTAGTTGCATTGGTGTGGTAGTTTCGAGTCCACATCCCCAATCATGTCCACCCCGACCCATGCGTTCAAGCAGTTGTTTATCTTATATGTTTCCTCTCCTGCAGTCCTTCCTCTGAATATGGGTAGCATCTTTACCATAAATCCCTCAGAGCTGTCCTGTGTCATTGCATTGCTGCTGGTACAGGAGCCCATTACATTCGATTTTACCAAAGGAATTAGTCTAAAGCTATCACTTTTTGCAAGTATTATGATGGTATACCTAGAGAATTGCAGAGAATCAACAAAAACTAATAGAAATAATTAACAACTTTAGCAAAGTCATGGAATACAAAAAAAGCCCACATAAATCATCAGCATTTCTATTTGTCAATAATTAATTACAACAGCAATAGACAGAAAAAGAAATTCCATTCAAAATAACTCTAGACAATATAAAATATTTAGGGGTATAACTACAAAAAGAAACCCAGCAACTGTATAAACACAATTACAAAGCACTCTTCACTTTAAGTCACTTAAACTATTGGAAAATCATTGCTCATGGATAGGCTGAACCAATGTAACAAAAAATGACAATCCCAAAAATTAATTTGCCTATTCTATGTTATTTTTATGAAACTACCCAAAAGTTATTTCATAGGGCTAGAAAAAATAATAATTGGTTTGTAGAGCAAAAGGTCAAGAATATCAAGAAAATCAATGAAAAAAATTATGAAGAAAGTAGTCCTAACAGTACCAGATTTCATATTACAGTATGAAGTGATAATCATCAAAACAATCTGATATCAGCTAAGAAACATATTAGTGGATCAATGGAATAGGTTAGGTAATCAACACACAGTAGTCAATGTCCATAGCAACTTGGGGTTTAATAAACTGAAAGACCCAAGCTTTGGGGTAAAGAAGTCACTTTTTGACAAGCCTGCTAGGACACAAAGAGTTATAGAACTGTGTATACCCTTAGACCCAGTAATACCCTTGCTGTTTCCCAATGAGATCAGGAAGAAATAAAAGAATGCATATGTTTAAAAATATTAACAGTGGCTCTATTTATGGTGGCAAATAACTGAAATTAAAGAGATGCCCACCATTTGGGGAATGATTAAACAAAATGTGGCATATGATTGGGATGGAATACTACTGAGTCATAAGAAATGATGATTAGGTAAATTAAAAAAACCTGGGAAAGAACTATGTGTGATAATGAAGAGTGAAAAGAGTAGAGCTAAGAGAATATTATATATAGCTATAGGTTGTCAAAAGTTGTTTCTACATGTAACTGAAAAAATTTTAATTAATAAAAAATAAATAATAAGAGGGATGGCTTCAGAAAAAAAACATGGCAAGAAATATGTGAATTTAGGCAAATGACATAAGAACCTGGAGATCATTATGCAAAGTAGCAGCAAAGTTGTAATGAAATTCATCATGAAAGACTTGACTACTCTGATCAAGAAAACAATCCAAGACAATCCCAGAGGTTTCATGATGAAAAAAAAATATTATCCCCTTTGAGAGATGACCTTTAAGTACAAATTGAAGTATAATTTTTTCACTTTTTTTTGCTTTTTTTGTAATATGACTAATATAGAAATAGGTTTTGTATAATCTCACATGTATAATGTTTATCATATTGCTTCCTGTTTCAGGAGTGTGGGAAGGGTGGAATGGAATGAAAGAATTTGGAATTTAAAATTCAAAAATAAATGAATGGTTAAAAATGTTGTTTTTTAATAGGGAAGCTTATTTAAAGTTCAAGTGAAAAAAGTTGGCCAGACCCAGAATAGTCATTTGAGGAGAGGAAAGCGTACAAAATGAGAAATGTTGTTAAGATATAAATGATTTGGCAAAAAGAATGGATAGATGAGATAAATGAGAATAAGGAATTGATGATAATGAATATGTGTATCTGAATAACTTGAAGGAAAGTAGTCTTTTCAACTACCTGTTTCAGAGAAGTTTGGAAGAATGAATAGTCTTGGGGATGGGGGAAGATAATTAATTCTATTTTGCATATAATAGGCTTAAAATGCCTAAGGGTCAAACAGTTTAAGTTGTCTAAAAGACAATTATTGCTAATTAGGAAAGAGAGAGGGACCAGACATATAAATTTGGGAATTATCTGCATAGGAATGATAACTGACTATATATATATATATATGTATATATATAGTATATGACCAAATATAACTCAAAGAAAAAGAAAAAAACACACTTCTATGTCAACAAAGGGAAAGTGAAGACATTTTGAGTAGTTTTTCCAGGAACTGGGGTCTCAGTGCTCCTAACCCTCATAATGTGGAAGGAATAACTGTATGTAAGGGACACTTATGACTGTGCAGAAACAAATTTCTATCCCCACCCTAGACATTGGGGATGTAGAACTAGAAACATGACTATCTGTCATCATTCAGGGGATGGGGATGATTTGAAATTTTTGATGGATCACCACCTTATTGGCTAGTCACTAGAGATGTCTTAGGATATTCAAGAAAAGGTGTGAATAATGAGCTCCCAAAATTTTTAGATAAGGATCTGTGGGATGGGATTTACTGATCTTTGATCCTGAGGAAAGATCATTGTCTAATTAATTTATTAGTTAATGCTAGCTTACTCAAGCAATTGATTTTCTTACCTAGAAGCCAGACTCAGAATTTTTAATTATTAAAATGTAAGAATATTGGAAGGGAAGAAACGGGACAGGTTGTGAAGACCTTCAAAAGGCAAACAGATGGTTTAATAAATGATCTTGGAGGTAATAGAGAACAAATGGAGTTTATTGAGAAAGGGAGTTACATTGTCAGATCTGTACTTTAGGAATATCATTTTTAGAGCTAAGTGTAGAATGGATTGAAGAGGAGAGAACAAAAAAAGCAATAATGGAAAATAAAACAAATTCTATAGAATTAAATCATTCATCTCAAAGATAGTATGTGTCAACACAATTTAAAGATTATCATTTTTCCAGAAAAACATAACATGTTACAAAGTGCATTCAATAGGAATGGAATGTATTGTTTCCTTGATGTGGTTTTTAATTAAAAAAACATCTTGTTAAAAAAATAAAACTTTTGAATAAAGGTTAAGTTATAACTCAGTTATCTTCTCATCAGTAAGGTCCTAAAAGTTTGAGAACCATTCTAAACCAAAATGAAAATATTTGTGGCATGAAGGATAAGAAATTTAGTTATTTTCCAAAATTTGTGAATGGCATTAGCAAATGATGCACTATGTTTTACTTTAGAATAAATAAACTAAGAAAAGTTAATGTAAGAAACAAAAGGTTACAAGTATTTTGAAAACAAGGGAATAGATATAGAGATTGTTTGATATAGTGAAGTATCCAAAGTCCCAAGTAAGAAAATTTTCTATACCAATATAGGGCAGTACTTTCTTTGCAACTTATGTTAGGAGTCCTTACCTGAGGAGTTATTATATGAAGAGTTGTTATATCAGGAGTTCTTAATCTTTTTTGTGTCAGATCCCTTTGACTGTAAAAGGATTACAAAAAAACGTATTGCCATGCCTTGCATCATTCTTATTGTAAACAAAGCCTGATGACAAAAGCAAACAAGGGCTAAATGGAAGACTGGATCAGAGTTTCCCTTTGTAGAATTAAATAAAAAAAAAGATTGACAAAAATCAGTTTCATTGGGCATTTAAATGAAAAAAACCCCAACAACTTCATGGGCTATTTATTCAACTCCCATTTCTACACTCATAAATATATGAGAAATAAATAACTGAAAAAAATATTTGCAATCCAGGTTGTAGAGGGATTCTCTGGAAATGGTGGTGTAATCTATGTATTCTCCTGTTTAGAAATGGCCTTATGCTAATTATACAGAGCTCTAAAACATTACAGAGCCTATTAAATAAGATCTACAATAAATTAAGCAATATGGGCTAATTATCTACACAGTAAAAACCATGTCTTAAGAAAGTCTATTTTCTAGCTTATGACATAATTGGATGTAAAATTTGCAAAGCAAGTCCACAAGAGAGAGTGTATATATGATCATATACACATATACAAATAAGTAAATTGTATATAGGTACTAGGTAGTACAATGAATAGAGTGATAGAGTGGGAGTCATGAAGAACTTCATTCAAAATATACATTTACTGGCTCTGTAAACTTGGGAAAGTCATTTAACCTTTATTTTTCTCATTTTTCTCATCTGTAGAATGAAGATAATAATACCACCTTCATTCCAGGGTCGTTTTTTAAATATAATCATTTTAATTTGCTTTGCAAACCTTAAAGTGCTATATAAATGCTAGCTCTAATTATATCTGTTTTGTATATGTATATTTTATATATTTGAATATATTTATACCTGTATGTTATAATATTACATAGAGATATCTTAAAGGTATAGTTGAAATAGATAATGGTCTGGGTCAAGGATTGAGCAGGTAGAAGAAAACAGGTTGAATTATTTTCAATAAAATTCAATGTTCTTTTAAAGACTAAACTTTTCTATGAAACAATGTTTTTAAACTTTTTTAATACCAATGTGCTACTAGCAATGATATATGACTGAGAGTCATAGAAAAATACAATATCTACAGAACTGGAGTTGAAAATCACCCGAAGAACAATGGAAAGAAACATGGAGTATACGAGCAGACCACAAAAAATTATAAAAAGGTAATTATGAAGGAGAAACAGGGTAAACAATAACAAAGAAAAGGTCTGAAAAAATGAAGAAAGACTACCAGGTTACAAGATTATGCAAAAGGATGCTAGAATGCAATAATTTCTAATGATCATCCTATGCACTGAAACGATTCTTCATTTTTCTCACCAGGGAGGAAAAAACCACAATGAATCTTTTACAAAAGTGTTCTTTAGTATTATTGCTTCTATGGCAAATTAAAGTTTGAGGCTAGGATGTTTCTGTGTATGTTTATAAAAACTGTTTCTGATGTAATTGTTCAGCAAATTCTCACTTTCAATCTGGCCTTTGAGGTTGTGGAGGCATTGACTGATTAGGGTACTGATAGCAGAGCTCAGGGGCCACCCTTCTGCATTCATAATTGTTCTATTGGTCTTCTAGGTTTTGGCACACGTACACATCCAAAACCTTTAACAGCCTTTGACATATTTGACTGTTATCTGGATGAAGTGCTTGTAGTGGGCAATTTCTCATAATAGTCTAAAGATGACACACACATGGTAACCTTGGAAGGTAGCTGCTATTTCAGGGTGATCAGGCAGTCAGTCCTATGGTGGTGCTAATAATTATTCTGACACTGACCTTGGAGGAAGTACTACTACCTTAGTGTGGTCCTTAAAGCTGGCCCCTCTGAGGTAAGTAATGAATTCTTTTAATGGACTTCAGTGCATTGAATTATGTTTATATTTTCAGGAAAACATCTATTAAGGAAAGCAATGTACACCTGTACTGACACTTTCTGCAAATGAAAAGCCATTATGTAAATAGAATACCAGCACAGAGCAAAATCAAAACCTTTGAAATTCTTTATAAAAATAGATTTTTATTTTATTTTATCTCAAAAAATTCAGGCTAGAATAATCACTAAATGTATTTATACATCACTCTGACTAAAGAAAAAAAATGATCTTCATCTGGATTATATAAGGGCTCTATTGTCCCTCTACATAATATATATTTTTATTCTCAAAATCTGATGACATAATTTCTTCAAAACATTCAACTCCTCAAAGTATAATGAACAAGCATTTCCAAATATCAAAATAAACAATGGCATATTCTTTAAAAAACATTAGGGAAAATATATTAAGCTTTCTGAAACTTGCTATAAAATATATTGAGAGTAATCATGTATAAATTCACTTCTTTCAGCCTGCTTCAAGAGAACTCAAAATAGTCAATTTACTAAGAAATATTTTAAAAAGCAAATCAAAATATTATATGATGTCAACTAGAGAGTAAATGAGATGAACAGTAATGGGCCACTTATATAGGGACAGTGAGAATGGCTAAAGATTAGCCCATGTGTTCAACTGATAACTACACAAAGTCAAGGAAAGAGATCTATGAAATATCTCCCAGTATATCTCTCCACCCTTCTCATATTAGTATGAATCTCCCTATAATTAGTGGAGGGGAGAATGTGAACAAGATCTGAGATCACTGGAGGAACTGTTAGAGATGAGGTTAAATATAAAATGGAAATCTGGGAACAACCAGTTAAGAGTCTTTTGAAAAACTGGTTAAATGTTTTATTCCATGAGGTTCAGCCCATCATAATTAAAATAAGATCCTCATTAGTGTAATGATAATCCAATAAATTTCTATAGAACAAGTTCTAATCTCTGTATGCATCTACAATAGCACATAGATAGATATACACAAATACATATATATACACTCACATAAACAAATGTATGTATATTGTAGTCCCAAAGAGAATAACAGATAAGATCTTCATTATCATAGATTTTATGAATCACTAATCTGTACAAATTCCTGTAATTTATACTATGTATAATGTGAAGTGAATTATGCACTTGCTATCTCCAGGAAAGAAATCATGCCTGCATGAATATATGACAGCAATAATGATAATAAAAATAATTGATTATATAGATGATATTGAGTTATAGGGATTAATTATGAAGTATCTCAAACATCTCCATCTCATGAAATCTTTTTCTTTTTTATTTTTTTAAAAGCCTTACCTTCCATCTTGGAGTCAATACTGGGTATTGGCTCCAAGGTAGAAGAGTATTAAGGGCTAGGCAATGGGGGGTCAAGTGACTTGCCCAGGGTCACACAGCTGGGAAGTGTTTGAGACCAGATTTGAACCTAGGACCACCCATCTCTAGGCTCTCAATCCACTGAGCTACCCAGCTGCACCCTCATGGAATCTTTTTCTGATGATATTAAATTTTATTTAGATTTTATAAATTTATCAACAAACATCATATGTAATGGGGATAAATTAGAAGCCTTCCCAATAAGATCAGGAGTGACTCAGGGATGCCCATTGTCACCTCTATTATTTATCATTGTACTAGAAACACTAGCAGTAGCAATAAGAGAAGAAAAAGAAATTGAAGGTATTAATATAGGCAGTGAGCAGACTAAGCTATCACTCTTTGCAGATGCTTAGAAAATGCTAGAGAATCAACTAAAAAGCTAGTGGAAATAATCAATAACTTTAGCAAAGTTGCAAGATACAAAATAAATGCACATAAATCATCAGCATTTCTATATATTTCCAACACATCTCAGCAGCAAGAGGTAGAGAGAGACATTCCATTTAAAATAACCCTAGACAATATAAAATACTTAGGAATCTATTTGCCAAGAAAAACACAGGAATTATACAAACACAACTACAAAACCCTTTCCACACAATTAAAACTAGATCTAAACAATTGGAAAAACATTGATTGCTTGTGGGTAGGACGAGCTAACATGATAAAAATGACCATCCTACCCTAATTAGTTTACTTATTTAGTGCTATACCTATCAAACCACCAAAAGACTTTTTTTACTGAATTAGAAGAAAACTATAACAAAGTTCATTTGGAAGAATAAAAGACCAAGAATATCAAGGGAAATAATGAAAAAAAATATGAAGGAAGGTGGCCTAGCAATACCAGATCTTAAACTGTACTATAAAGCAGTACTCATCAAAACAATATGGTACTGGCAAAGAGATAAAAGGGAGTATGAATGGAATAGTCTAGGGGTAAGCAACCTCAAAAAGACAGTCTATGATAAACCCAAAGAACAAAGCTTTTGGGACAAAAACCCACTGTTTGACAAAAAATGCAGGGAAAATTGGAAAACAATATGGAAGAGATTGGGTCTAGATCAACATCTCACACCCTATACCAAGATAAACTCAGAATGGGTGAATGACTTGAATATAAAGAAGGAAAGTTTAAGTAAATTAAGTGAGCATAGAATAGTATACTTGTCAGATCTCTGGGAGAAGAAAGATTTTAAAACCAAGCAAGAGTTAGAAAAAATTACAAAATGTAAAATAAATAATTTTGATTACATTTAACTAAAAAGGTTTTGTACAAATAAAACCAATGCAGCCAAAATTAGAAGAGAAGCAAAAAATTGGGAAAAAATCTTTGTAACAAAAAACTCGGACAAAGGTCTAATTACTCAAATATATAAGGAGCAAATCAATTGTACAAAAAGATCAAGCCATTCCCCAATTGATAAATGGGCAAGGGACATGAACAGGCAATTTTCAGATAAAGAAAACAAAACTATCAACAAACACATGAAAAAGTGTTCTACATCTCTAATAATTAGAGAAATGCAAATCAAAGCAACTTTGAGGTACCACCTCACACCTAGCAGATTAGCTAACATGACACAGCAAAGGAAAATGGGGAATGTTGGAGGGGATGTGGAAAAACTGGGACATTAATGCATTGCTGGTAGAGTTGTGAATTGATCCAACCATTCTGGATAGCAATTTGGAACTATGCCAAAAAGGCTTTAAAAGACTGTCTTTTGATCCAGCCATAGCACTGCTTGGTTTATACCCCAAAGAGATAATAAGGAAAAAGATTTGTACAAAAATATTTATAGCCGCGCTCTTTGTGGTTGCAAAAAACTGGAAAATTAGTGTATGGCCTTCAGTAGGGGAATGGCTGAACAAATTGTGGTATCTATTGGTGATTGAATACTATTGTGCTCAAAAAAATAATGAACTGGAGGAATTCCATGTGAACTGGAAAGACCTCCAGGAATTGATGCAGAGTGAAAGGAGCAGAACCAGGAGAACATTGCATATAGAGATGGGTACACTGTGGTACGATCGAACATAACGGACTTCTCTAATAGCAGCAATGCAAGGATCCAGAGCAAGGCTGAGGCAATTATGAGAAAGAAAACTAGCCACATTCAGAAGAACTGTGGAAATAGAAACAGAAGAAAAACAACTGCTTGAACACATGGGCTGATGGGGATATTATTGGGGATGTAGATACTAAATGATAACTAGTCCAACTATCAATAATATGGAATTAAGTCTTAATAAATGATACATGTAAAACCCAGTGAAATTGTGAGTCAGCTCCAGGGGGAAGGGGTTGAGTGGGAATTTGGGGAAGAGGGAAAGAACATGAGTAAAACAAAGTAAATATGGAAGAATATTCAAAATTTAAAAAAAATTAAAAAATGATTTTATAAATTTAAAAATTTTAACCTATAACAAAGGAATTTAGGGATTAAGGTTTGGAATTTGAATCTAGAGACCATATGCATCAGTGAATGAAGGCAAGCAATTACAAAACTTGTGATGTCCTCAAAGTAAAACAGACTGAATATATAGTTATCAAAGAGAAGACAATAATTAAATAAGAGATTAAGTAAGGTTAAACTAAAGGCCCAGATTCCATTGTTAAATCAATCAACTAAGGGACCAGATGTATCAAAACAATATGGTACTGGCTAAGAGAGAGAAGGGAGGATCAGTGGAATAGACTTGGGGTAAGTGATGTCAGCAAGACAGTCTATGATAAACTCAAAGAGCCCAACTTTAGGGACGAAGATAAATTCAGAGTGAGTGAATGACTTGAATATAAAGAAGGAAACTATAAGAAAATTAGGCAAACACAGAATAGTACACTTGTCAGATCTCTGGGAAAGGAAAGATTTTAAAACCAAGCAAGAGTTAGAAAAAATTACAAAATGTAAAATAAATAATTTCGATTACATTAAATTAAAATTTTTTGTACAGAAAAGCAATACAAGTAAAATCAGAAGGGAAACAACAAACTGGAAAAAATCTTTATAACAAAAAACTCTGACAAAGGTCTAATTACTCAAATATACAAAGAGCAAAATTAATTGTACAAAAAATCAAGCCATTCTTCAATCGATAAATGGGCAAGGGATATGAACAGGCAATATTCAGATAAAGAAATCAAAACTATCAATAAGCACATGAGAAAGTGTTCTAAATCTCTAATAATTAGAGAAATGCAAATCAAAACAACTCTGAGGTATCACCTCACACCCAGCAGATTGGCTACAATGACAGTGCTAAAAGAATGCCTGCCTTTTGATCCAGCCATAGCACTGCTTGGTTTATACCCCAAAGAGATAATAAGGAAAAAGACCTGTACAAAAATATTTATAGCCGTGCTCTTTGTGGTTGCAAAAAATTGGAAAATGAGGGAATGCCCTTCAGTTGGGGAATGGCTGAACAAATTGTGGTATCTGTTGGTAATGGAATACTACTGAGTTCAAAGGAATAAAGAACTTGATGAATTCCATGTGAACTGGAGAGACCTCCGGGAACTGATGCAGAGCGAAAGGAGCAGAGCCAGAAGAACTCTATACACAGAGACTGATACACTGTGGTAAAATTGAATGTAATGGACCTCTGTACCAGCAGCAATACAATGACCCAGGACAGCTCTGAGGGATTTATGGGAAAGAAAGCTACCCACATTCAGAGGAAGAACTACAAAAGTGTAAACACAGAAGAAAAACAATTGCTTGAACACATGAGTTGATGCGGACACGATTAAGATGTAGACTCTTAATGACCACCCTAGAACAATTATCAACAATATGGAAATAGGTCTTGATGCGATGACACAGGAAGAAACCAGTGGAAATGTGTGTCGGCTACTTGGGGGTGGGGTTTTGAGGGGGGAGAGCAAGAACATGAATCATTTAACCATGGAAATAATTTTTCTAAAAAGTAAATTTTTTTTTAATTTTAAAATTAAAAAATAATAAAAAAATAAACTTTAAAAACTTTCCACATCTTTTGATGTCATGGTTTGTGCACTAAAGATTGTTTTCTGCTAAAATATAAAAGCAGCAACAAAAACAATAACAATAAGGGACCTGATGAAGTTTTTAATGTATAAATACTACAGTTTATTAATTATGGTAATAGTGATTTAATTTATTATTAATATTAATTTAATAGTGATTAAATTGATAAAAATTAATTTGCAAAATGTTAAACTCTTTGGAAGAAGAAAAGGAATGAGATTTCCTGAAAGGATCAGTTCTGCCCACTGGGTTTGTGTATAAAATCACAGTCAGTCTAGTGGTGAGTTTAGAAATGCAAGAATCCCATCTAATCTAGTGGTGGAAGAGCTCTGTCTAAGCAGCTCCTAAAATAAAACTGCTCTTAGCATCAGAAGTAAAGAGTTTATGTATCTTTTAATCTCTCTTTCTGTTTGTCTTTGTCTCTTTATCTGTCACTATATCTCTTTGTATTTGTGTTTTCTTTTCCCTCCACAATAATTCAATAGGAGTCAAGGCATCCAGTTGACAGTAGATAGGCAATCTGAAGGTAAATATTTGCTCACAGGACAATTTTTTTTGGTAACAAAAAGAGGAACATTGTAGACACATGAGGGAAACAGATGCAGAAGAATAAGACACAAAAAGAAGCAGCTTCAAGGAGTGAGACCTCATAAACCTGAAAAGAATTCTGGCTATAGACATCACAAAGGCATTAAACTCTGAAACACCAGCAAAAGCTTCATGTAAAGAGAAATTCAGGAAGACTCTATTAAGGGGGGGGGGAAAGAAGAAGTTGTTAGGTATTGCTTGGTCATTTATGTTCTCTATGTATATGCCTCACTTTCTTTGCATTTCAAGTTTGAGCTCATTGTACTTAAGAACTTTATATATGCAAGTGATTCCATTTTAGGGGGATATATAAGGCAACTAGGTGGCATAGTAGATAGAGTAATAGGGGACCTGGGGACACCTGAGTTCAAATCCAACCTCAGACACTAGTTGTGTGACCCTGGGCAAGTCACTTCACCCTGTTGCCTCAGTCCCCTTATCACTAAAATGAGTTGGAGAAGGTAATGGAAAACCATTAAGGTATCTTGGCAAGAAAAGCCCAAATGGGGTCATGAAGAGGCAGACACGATTGAAATGATTGTATAATCTGTAACTACTGTTTTGGGGCTGCCTTCTCTGTTAAGCTTTTTTTTTAATTGCCAAGTCAGGCTGATTGTCAATGGGAAGTACAATCCTTAGGGCTCTTAAGTGATAATAATAAGAGGGAAAAATTACCTCAGGGTTTCCTATAGCTAGAGTACTGAAAATAGTACTTGGCTACTCTTTGAGAACCTAGTCAAACCTGTAACTCTGAGTAGGAGTGGGAAAAGAAACCCATGAGGAGGTTTCTACAATGGTTTTAAAGCTAAGCTGGAAAAAAAACATGGTTAAAGAAAATAACATTTATACATATCGCATTTAATATCCATATTTGGCACTCTTAAAAGAATGATGACACAACAGCAAAGTATCCTGAAAAATAGGCAATATTAGTGAAATACGTCATCGTCCTAAAGCAACTTTAGAAAGATTGGTATATCCTCACAAAAAAGAAAGTGATTGAAATTCTTAGAGAATATGATAGCCAGGTCATAGAACTAAAGAAATATTTTTGGAACAAGACTATATCTCTTCTCTGAGAAATAGTAAAGGCTGATAATAACACATATGCCATTGTATTGGTAACCCAGAGTAGTTTAACTGCAAATGAAGCCTGTGAAATAGTTAAGATGCAAGAATGGAATCAAAAGACCATTCATGGGTAACATCTACTTAAAATCAGGAAACAATTCTAATAAATTATTGAATTGTGTGGGTTTGTTTTTCTGTTTTTAGGAATAGAATTTTAATGGCAATTCAGAACCAGGTCACTGCCACCAGAAATTATATAAGGGCCATCTTTAAAGATTTTCAACTTAACAGTGGAAACTGCAATGCATCTCAAAAAAAGCTGTAAAAATGTAACATGTGCCAAATACCTAGCAAAGTATAATCTAGTGCCTAGAATTATACAGCACAAACTATCTGTCTGTCACAGTCAGTAAGTAGAGGTTTCAAAATATCCTCAAGAATTAGACCAATCAACTGTACTATAAGTAAATCATTATTACTACAGAATGTAATATTGGTCACCATCACCTGACTAGTATTGACCCACAGAAACTTAAGCACAATGTTTTTTACTTAGATGTCACATATTAAATATTCATAACCTATCATCTACATGAAATTAAAGGCTTCTAAAATACAGTGAACTAACAGAAGAAATCAAAAGCCTTTGGGGACAGAATAAAGTACACAGCATCATTGCAAGCCGGTGTCCTACTAGTTGTAACAAGGATGCTTTCAGTAAACCAAAAGAAGTTGACCTTATCAATTAAGTAGTCAAAACTTGATTGCTTATTAGTAACACATAAATAATGAATATACTTTAACTAAGGATACAGATAAATATGAAGTTATTTTTGAGGTGGCAAAGAATTGGAATATGAGGGGGTGTTTGTAAATTGGAGAATGACTGAATCACATATAATATATATGTGATATAAAACTTAAGAAATGATGAAAGAGGTTTGTTTGTTTTTCTTCCAGAAAAGCCTGGGAAGATTTTAGCATGAACTAAAACAGAGTGAACAAAAATAGAAGAATTTATAAAATTATAATAAAATATTTTGCAAAGAATGTCTTTTGATCCAAATTTTATCCCAAAATGCTGTATAACTTTTTTAACCTTATCTTCTTTGCTGAAAAATAATATTTCCAAATTAACTCTTCTCTAGGCCACTGCTATTTCATGTTGGCCTAATTTAATCAGTGACAAATATTTTAACTTTATAAAACTTCCTTTCAGTTTTTCTTTCCTTTATTGGTCAGAGCTGCATGGCTACAACTCTGTGCTAAGTCATAAAAATCAAAGTTGGGAGTCAAAGAAAGTGGGACAGTTTTTATTTTTTTTAATTTTGGTTTCTCTAGTTATAGCTGGTTGAAATCTCTAGTCAGAAAGTGGAGGGATTCCTAGGTGACAGGAGGAAGATGGTAGAATGAAAGCCCACTTGATCCACATCTGAACAGAGCTCTTTCAAGCAGAAGCACGACTAAAACAAGATAGGCAGTACTAGAAAGAGCCAGAAAGAGGACTTATTCTGAGGTTTTTAGGCTATCAGGTGGCTAAGTCACGAAATGTTCTTGATTCTTCATTCTATATCAGATCTTCTGAAAAGTGAGGAAGAAAGTAGGGGTTCTGGCAGCAATTGCTAAAAGAATTAGGCATTTTCATTGAAATCGGGAAATTACACTTCTAGTCTCCAGATGCCCAGGGTCCAGAAATTGGGCAACCTTATTAGAGAATAAGGGACACTGGAATATTGAACTGTGCTTGATTATGTTAGGTAATTCTATATACATACCTATCCATGAATTTGTTACATTTAGCAATGATTTTGTAATTGTTTTTCATTTTGTTTCTTTCACAAATCATTAACTCAATAAAAAATTTATCATTGACCTCTGAAGAGATAGTATACATTCACAGAATATACCACATATTCAAGAATATCGAGAATATTCAATTTCTGAAATGGCTAGAATGTGCAGATGTATAGACTTTACTAATAGGAAGAGGTATTAGTAATTTAGGGAAAGTAGAATTAGAGAATGTAGGACAGGCAAATTCATGCCAACAAAGGTATCTTGGAGGGAGATTAGAATCATTTTATTTTCATGATGTACTATCCTTGGCATGTAATCATTCTGTTCAGGAGAGTTTTTCATTTTAGGTGAGTCTTAAATTATGCCTCCTATAATGGACTAGGCCATATCTTCTTAGGGTATTTCACCTCCTGACTAATCCTTTTACTTTTCTAAAAAAAGAGTGATTTAATTTTCAGAACAAAATTAAAATAAAATTGAGGTTTTGTAATTAAGATTTAATTTGTTCATCTTTGCTTTTCTGTTAACAAATTATTTGTTATTGAAAGTTATTATGTAAGCTCATACAATAGTTGTGATGTTGATAATACTAACATTCAGAAAAAAAATAAAGAGATCCAGCCTTGGTGCCATGAAGCCAGGAGGCCAATACCTGCCTCTGACACATACTGGACAAGGAAATTTGTCTCAATGCTTTAGGTAGCTCCCTAATACTCAAAATTTAGAGAAGGAACCAGCCTACATTGGGAGAGGGAGGGAATTTCTTACTCAGCAGCTCCCACAGGTCTCTTATCTACTGGTATCTCCTAATGTTCCATGAAATAGTAAATAAAAGAATGCCCTTGGAGTGAGGAAGAGTTATGTTCATGTGTTACCAATGAAGGACTTTAATAGTTTTGACAAAGTTAATAACCTCTGATTACTCACAGTCAATATTTTAAGACTTAATTACATGTTTTGTTTTGTTTTTGCTTTGTTTTTATTTCCTTTTGAAAGAGTTTAGACATCTGTAGTTTCTGATACAAATGAAATCTTATGTAGGTCTGAATAGTGTGTTGGTCGCAATAAAAAGCTATGTATTTATGTAAGTGATAGTTTTATTTAAACTTGGTATTTCACAATTACTTAGTTGGATAATGGTAATTTGAAGGTAGATTTTTTTCCCTTTTGACTTAAGATTTTTAAGACTGTCCGGTGAAAGAATAATAGTATAAAAATTTCAAGGTTGCTTCCTGACATAATAATTGAATCCCCAAACTACAAATATGGGGACCCCAAATATCATTCCTATTAAACAGAAGATGAAATTGAGAATCAGAGATATTAAGCAATTTTCTTAGAGTCACATAGTAAGTATGAATTAAAGGATAATTTAAATGCTAAAATAAAGAATTTATTTTTGCTATGGTCAATTGGCTTTCAATGAATAAAAATTATTCAGATTGATAAATGTAACCACTTATATAAAGTCATATTTAAATTAGTTATTTAGCTATAGTAGTTAATATTTATATAGTGTTTCTCTGTGTTAAAAGATCTGTAATGATAAAAACTCCACTGACAAAATGAGAAACATCATGAAACTATAATAGGACCTGTATTCTACTTGAGCTACTTGATTACTGACTATAAGAGTTTGGTATTTCAGTTCACCATTCTGAGTCTTCGTTTACTTATCTGTAAAATGAAAATGAGCAAGGTAGTCTCTAAAATCTTTTATAAATACTATTTAAATTTTTACAGAAAAATATACACTTATGTCAAGGGCATACTTGACAAGAGATTTAATAATAAATGAGTCAAATTTTGGCAAGGGTTTTTCCATGGCAAACCACATCTTTAGCATTACACAACTGATTGAAAAGGGAGAGATTAAGAGATTTCTTGGTGCCTTTATAATGTTTTTATTGGTATCAATTATAAATCATCTTTATGCAGATGATTTCAAAATAGCTTTGTTCAGGTATTCAGCCCTAACCTCTTTCTTGAACTTCAGTTCCAGAAAAATCTTATACTGAATATGTTGAAAATTGAACCCATTATCTCCCCTTCCCCCTTCCTAAGTTCTCTATTGATATCAAAGGTGCAATAACCTTCCAGCTTTAGAACCTATACATGTCATCCTCAACTCCTCACACAAAATCAGTTTCAATTCCTACCTTGATTACTTCTGTTGTATACATCCCCCTTTACTCCTCACTCCAGGCTATCCACCATTCAGTCATCTATTTAATCTTAAGAAGTACAAGTATATACACACAAACACACTCATGTATGCACATGCAAACACACATATACACCCCTTTATTCAATAAGCACCAATAACCCAATATAATATCTTCTCTTGCTTTTTAAAGTCTTCATAACCTTCTTACTTCCCAACTTTCTGGTTTTCTTACAACTTACTCCCCTTCATATACTGTGTGATACACTGGCATAACTGCTTTTTCTTGAATAATACACTCACTCTATCTCATGACTCTGGGAATTTTCACTACCTGTCCCCACCATACCTTTAATTCTCCTTTTCCCCTCATCTCTACCTTCTGGCTTCTTTCAAGTCCCAAATAAAGGCATACCTCACAAGAATCCTTTCCCATTCCTCCCTACTATGAGTGTGTTTCCATCTGAGACTCTAGAATTTATTCTGGATTCAGGATTTCTCAAAAATCTCAGTCTAATTCTGAGCTACTAAAGCTTAAAACTGGATCAAGATATATTATTTGTAAAGTTCTTTAAAGAGTGTCTTCCCTTCTTCTACTTGAGAACAAGACCTCCTTTTTTTGCCTTTCTCTGTATCCTTAGCACTAAGCCCATGCCATGAACAAGGTAATGGTGATGGAAGAGGCAGTGGTAGTGGTAATAAAAATAATAATAGCTAGGGTTTATTTACTTTAAGCACTTTATAAATAATGTATTATTTTATCATCAGAATAACCATGGAAAGTTATGTGCTATAATGATCTGTCTATTCCTATGAGGAAGCTGAAGAAACCTGAAGCTATGACTTGCTTAGGATCACCATTTAAAGATGGATGGATTTCAACTCAGGACATCCTAAGTGCAGGTAGAACATTCTATACACTGTTAAGCCTAGATGTTTCAGAGTAAGCACTTAAATGCTTGTTGACTTGACTTGATTCTAAGATACCTTCAGCTTTCGTGATTCTATTGGGACAGCATGGAAATGTTGCTCTCTGATCAGTGAAAGGCATACTCACACAAAATAATGAACCCAAATACCAAACTGTAAGTTATTCTCTTTTGCTACAAACATGATTGGTGTTTTTCCCTTTGCTTTGCTGGTGTTTTTCCCTTCTCATGTATTTAATGGTAATTTGGAGACATATAATTCAGTGGTAAATACTGTATATAAAATATTTATGACTACAGCTAACTTAAAATGCAGACTTCTTCAACACATCTGCTTCTAGAGGAAGAAGGCATGAAGTTTAGAATCTTTTATTATGCTTCTAAGAGGATGTATATTACATAGTCTTTTGTTAGAAAAATATAATTGTTTTTCACATAGCGTTATCAAATGAATACCAAAAGAGGCAGCTCAGCTCTTACCATTACTCTTGTCTACATGAGAGAATCCCCATGAAATTCACTGTTGAGGAAAGAAGGATGTCTGCTCTTGATTGATTATCCTATTTACAAACATTTTTCCATCACAAAGTGATGTAGTCTTGAGGTAGTCAGGGATGCCAGAGATATGCTCTTGAGAGAAGACTAATTTGAAAATACCACCAGATTTACCCTTTCAATCTTCTGGCCCATATAAATCTTTCACAAATGTCAGAAAGGTTAAAAAAATCAGAGACCTACACACTCACAACCAATTTTAAAAAACTGCTAATTTAAATACCTTTTAAAAACTACAAGTAATGTTTATGTTCTTTCATATATATTACATATACATATATGAAATAGTCTTTCTGCATGTGTATACATATACACTTTTTTGACATACTCGGGATTTTTTTATAATATTTGTTTTCATCATTACAAATTATTTACTTTAACATTGTAGTAAGACATATAGAGGTTTTAGAAACAGCACTGAATAGAAAAAAAGAGATAAGTCAGTTAGACTAGACTAAGTGAATATAGAAGAGATGACTATAGATATTATAATTGTGAAGATATTAAGAGATTGATTCACAAGTTCTCTGAAGGGGAGGAAGATATCAAAAATGTAAAAAAAATGGAATTTAATACA
Source organism: Gracilinanus agilis (assembly GCF_016433145.1). Taxonomy (NCBI): domain Eukaryota; kingdom Metazoa; phylum Chordata; class Mammalia; order Didelphimorphia; family Didelphidae; genus Gracilinanus; species Gracilinanus agilis. Next base: position 444,701,935 of record NC_058133.1, read on the forward strand.
GAAAGGGGGCCACCAAGAGAACATCAATAATTACTGACCTTTATGCCTGCTTTCTCATCTATATAAAAATTTTATGAGAATCATCTACATATGTGGCAAGGGCATATTTGATAAGGGTATTTAGTAAGGAACAGGCTGACTGCTCAAGTAATATTTCATGGTAGACAACATCTTTGGCAATATGCAGCTAACTGAACAATGGAAAGTTTAAGAGAATTCTAAATATTTACTATTTTTTTAAAAATATGAAGTAAAATTGTTATTTGATAAAGCAAAGTACAACCTGAATGGTTCTCTTTTAACAAGACATTTTCCATTCATGCATCAAATTTTTTCAGTTCTTAAAAATAGGAACACGGGAAGACTTATATGAACTCAAAATTTAAGTAAGCAGACCAAAACAAAACAAAACAAAACAAAAACAACAAATCCATGCAGTGATGTTGACGGCAATGACAAAAAAAATACACATGACTACAAAGTAAATAATAGGAGTAATTTTGGGAAAACAACCAAAAATGAATACTGAAAAATCATGAGAGTGGAACACTACATATGTTTTTGGATTTTAAAAAAATGTATTGATTACAATTTTTTCAGGTTTTTCCCTCTTTTTTCAAATCTCTTTTAATGTTACTGACATTCCTCTGTAGATCATCTCCAGTTTATATTGTATATCACTTGTTTGAAAATAGTTTTGGCAATATTAACATGTTGACTTTGAGCTCCTTGAAAGTGTGAACTGTCTTTTGCCTTTCCTCGCATTCCCAGAGTGCCTGGAACATTGTTGGTACTTAACAAATGCTTATTGACTGTCTGATTGGCATCTGGCTTAAAAAGTTAGGATCTTGACTTGACCTGTTAGTCCATTGGTAGATAGGAAGCTTTCCATTTTAGACACTCCTTCTATATCATTATTGTCTCCATAATGTATAGTCTTAGAAAGTTTGAGCAATAAATAGTTAAGAGGTCAGTCATTGTTAGATGCAACACTTGAACCCAAGTTTTATTGCTAGGGTTTCCCCATATCAATGTTAAGCCACAAGAATAACAAGAATAAGGGCAGTGAAACTAGTTGCTTTCTGTTATGAGAATCAAGATGTAATGGAAAGAGGAACTGAGATCCATTATGAGTCATAGACTTTAATCTCATAATCCTAGTCAAAGAGAATCCTAATCATTACACTGAGACTGCCAGGAGACAAACTAGATTATGCAAAGCACATGGTGTCACCAAAGACAGGCTAATCCAAGCATGACTTAACAGCAATGAGCTTAGACAGAGAAATGCCAATTCAAGGCCCATAAACAAGGTCAGTCTGAAATGAGATAGAGATGTAAGACAGTGAGATTGGACTAAGAAACTGCAAAACCCAAAAAAACTAGCAATATGGAAACATGGATCACCAAAAGCTGAGAACATGAACGATTGTAGGAGCAAGGACTAAAGCACTTTAAGCAATGGAAAGATCATTGGGCTATAGCCAAGTTCTAGTTTTAACTGTGTTCACTCACCCCTTCTGATTCTATATGATCTATATTCAATCAAACATAAGAAGTTATAAAGCATCTATTATGTATCAGGATATTTGCAGTATCTGTCCATACAAAGACAAAAAAAATTCTTGCCCTCAAGAAGTTTATATGATAGCAAGAGATATGAAACATAAAGCATAATATAAATAAATATAAAATATATACACAGGAAATACAGTGGAATTTCTGAGGCTACTAGCAGATATGGGACCTCATGTAAGTGGTAGCACTCGAGCTGAGTTTTGAAAGAAACTAGAGGTAGAGGGAAGGAAAGAGTCCATGAAAAAGCATAAAGTCTAGAGAGTTGATGAATGGTGAAAGAGCATCAGAAAGACTAGTTTAGCTATAAGTAGGTTGCACGAATTTCAGGAGGATCCTAATGTAATGATGTTAGAAAGATAGGCTAGATGAAGGTTTTGAAGAGTTTTGAAGTCCAGACCCAGAACTGTGCATTTTTTTTGTTATAGTTTTACTTTTTTCAATCATAAACATTTGTATAAAGCTTATTTGTCTTGCCACACTGTAAATTAAGGTTTTATTGCTAATTTCCATGAAGCCATGTTTGTCCCTATACTATTCAAAATCAGCTTCTCCACCTTCAATTGCCTTTGGAATTGTTGAACGAAAAGTCAGGAAAATGTTTACATCTATAGGAAATGAATAGAATAACAAAATAAAAGAATTATTTCCAATATCTAGGAAAGCTCTGTCACTGAGTACACACTAGGTAATCAACTCTGGAACTTTGTCATTTTGAGTCCATACCAACTTGCATGGAAACTCAATTATATTATCGCCATTCAATTTCTATTTACTAATAGCATTAATGCACTAATATTACCTACTCACTTCTCATTCTTCCAATTTTACTTGTACTTCCTTAGATTTATGTAAACTACATAAATTTTAAATGAAAAATTTCAGAGTTCAAAATCAAATTTTAGAAACACGGTTTAATGATACTCATTAGTGTTTAAAATCTAAACAGCCATTCTATAGTAGTTTAGAATACTAGTAGTTGGTACCATGAATATACAGTATTATAGTCTAAGAAATATAATGTATTCAAACGTAATCAATACAATTCAACAAATATTTATTAAGAGCCTACTATGTGTAAGACACTGGATTCCATTGTGATGCACTTGATCTTACAATTAGGTCAACTACATCTATGATTACAAATGAAATAAGATCATAGCGTTTTCAATATTCATCAAAACTAATGGTATGAGCCTCATCCCTATATGAACCTAAGGCTTAGCATGAGATTAGTTGGCATGCATGAATTAAGTGGGAAAATGCCCTCAAGTATTCCATCACTTTGAATAAGTCAGTTCATAATGATTGCTAATATCTACTACATATTTTATTAATTTACCATGAATATAAAGTAAGACATTATCACAGCCTGCATGAAGAAATGAGATAACTATACTGAGGCAACAGTGTTTTGGAGAAAGGTAGATATCAGAAGAAGGGTGACAGAGAGGAAAGATACAAGAAAGGGAGAGAGAGCAAAAAGAGGATAGAGAATGGAAAAATGAAAAGTGAGAGCAAAAAAAGGAGAAATGGAAGAATTAAAATGGAGGGGGAATGAAATAAAAATAAACATGGACAAACATGGGCAATAGTGTCAGATAAGAGTCAGAGAACCCTTGGCAGAAATCCAGTATCTGTTGCTTACTAACAGAACAAGTTACTAGGGCTCAGTTTCCATATCTATAATTAAAAACTCCTAGGATACCACGAATCAATGTGCTTTTATGCCATATTCTCCCTTTACTAATGGTAAGCCACAAGAAAGCAAAAACAAGGCCAGTGGAACAATCTGCCTTTTGTTTTATGACTCAGGATATTGGGAATTAAGCATCCAATCAACAAACATTTATTAAGCATGTAGTGCATTCCAGGCCCTCTGGTACAGGCAGAGGATCCAAAGACAAGTACAAAAAGTACTGGGCTTCCAAGTGGGTGCTAATGACAATACAACTATGAAGGGATATCATATATAATTATGTATGTCACAGAGGAGGACAGCTGCAAAAGGAGAGCTAGAGAACACTTTCCTAGGCCACAGAAATTTGGCTGCACCTGAGGTCAATGGGGGAAAAATGTAGAGAAGTTGCCAGCTATATAGTCAGGAAATGCAGATGAGAAAGGTCCTTAAGAGACAAGAGTAGAGATCTTGGCAGTGGGAACTCTATAAAAGAGTAACCCTCAAGGAACAGGCAGTCTTCATTGTAAAACTCCATAGGGACTGTGTAGGCTACAAATGAATTCGAGGTTGTAAAATTCTATTTAATTCTGTTTTACATATTAGCAAAATTTCCTTTTGATAGATTCTGGTCACCATGCTTACACTGGTGGAATTCATGACAGTATATTTGACTGCTTGGTTTAAAATCTTGCTGGGATCTCTAAATGAAACAAGAAACTCATGAAAAAAGAAATGGGACTTAATGTAATGACTACAACATTATTTTATATATTCTTTGTCACAATTTAAAAATAAGGTTATTTAATTGCTTTCAAGGTTAGGTAAGTGGCACAGTGGATAGAACACTGAGTTTGGAAACAGGAAGACATTTTTATGAATTCAAATCCAGCCTCAAACACTTACTAGCTGTGTGACCCTGGGCAAGTCACTTAACCATATTTGCCTGAATTCCTCATTTACAAAATGAGCTGCACAAGCAAATGGCAAACCACTCCAGAATCTAGGGTCTAGGGCTTCTGTTCTTAGAGGTTTTAGCCTCAGGACACATCCAACTCCATAGATCAGCTCTGCATCAGCTTGATTTAGTTTATTAAAAGGAAAGATAAGAAGCTTTCAGAGGGCAGAGAAGCTAAATATCCAACACCTTTCACCCCAGCTACTGTGCTGAGAGTCCCTCTAAGAATCCTACTGACTCAGATCCCAGGTCAAAGGCTGCAACTGTGACAGAATACCTTTATAACAGGCAGGAGGCACAGCTCCTTTCAGCTTCCACACCTTCACCTACACCTACAGCTTCTGCTACCAGTTGGGGAAGATCTGACCTTCAGGCCATTAATACTCCATCAGACTAATCTAGTCAATTAGCAGAGCAGAGAAGAATCCCTTTCAGAACAGAATAGCCCAAACCCACTGATCCAGCAAATAATCAGAGGAGCAAGATTACAGCCAATGACAAGGGGGAAAGAAGGGGAAAATATGAGTAAACAACAGAAAAAGAAAAATGTAATTACAATTGACAGCCTTGATCTAGGTAATGAACAAAGAGTGAATGAAACAGAGGAGGACCAAGGAACATGAAGGAAAAACACAGAACTCCAATGAACTGGATGCAGGCTTTGGAAAAACTCAAAACTCAACTAAAAAAACTAAGAGAGGCTGAAGACAATTGGGAAAAGAAATTAAAAAGCAAAATTCATCTGGAAACAGAGGCACATGAGCTAAAACAAGAAAATTGTGTCTTGAAAGCCAGAATTGACCAGCTTGAAAACAAGGCAAACAAAGTGAAAGATGACCTATAAAGAAAAACCAACCAGAAGGAGAAGGATGACCAAAAAGCCAGGGATGAAATTCCGTCTTTAAAAATTATAATCCAACAACTAGAAACAAATGACTTCACAAGGGATCAAGAGTCTATAAAAGAAAATTAAAAGAATAAAAAAATTGAGAAAAATATGAAACACCTCAATGATAAAATTACAGGTATAGAAAATAGATCCAGAAGACACAATTTAAGAATTATTGGACTACCAGAAAATCATAACAAAAGTAAAAGTCTGGACATCATTCTACAGGAAGTTATTCAAGAAAACTGCCCTAACATTCTTGAAGAAGAGAGAAAAGTGGAGATTGAAAGAGTCCACAGAACACCTCCTACATGTAATCCCCAATTGACAATGCCCAGGAATACTATAGCCAAATTAAAGAACTACCAGACCAAGGAAAAGATACTAAAAGCTGCTAAGAAGAAACTATTCAGATATCATGAAACTACAGTTAGGATAACACAGGACCTGACTGCATACACACTGAAGGAATGGAAGGTATGGAATATGATATTCTAGGAGATAAGAGAATTAGGTCTTCAACCAAGAATCAATTACCCAGTAAAACTGACTATATTCTTGCAAGGGAAAGTATGATCATTTAATAAAATAGAAGACTTCCAAGCATTCATAAAGAAAAGACTTGAATACAAAGAAAATTTTATGCCCAGATACAGAACTCAAAAGAATCACTCAAAGGTAATTAAGAAAGGAAAAAAAACAACATTTTTAAGGGATCCAATAAGTTCAAATGATTTGTATTCCTATAAGAAAAGATGATATTGGTAACTCTTAAAAATTGTTATTACCATCAGGGTAGCTAGAAGTATACTTAGAGGGAACAGTGACAAACTGTATAAGATGAAATACACACACACACACACACACACACACGGGATAAAAAAGTATAATACTAAGAGAAATGGGAAAATAAATAAAATAGGATAATTTTATATTACATAAAGAAGAGCAAGGGGGAGGTGGGGGGAGACCAATACAATGGAAGAGTGAAAGAGATTGGAGACAGTCTCCAAAAAAATTTTAATCATTACAGTGTGAAAGGTCAGAAAGGTTCAAATGGAAGGAAAACCTCCAACTCCAAATTCAATCAGCAGCAGCAGCATCAACATCAACATCATTAACATCAACGATATCAGTGACATCATCCACATCATCATCATCATCATCATCAACATCAACATCTAACTATCCATCTTTTCCTAGAGCAGGAAAGACTTTTGCTGGGTGGCCTAACCTAATAGCATACTATGCAGAGTACTGAATGAGAGCCAAAAGACCTAAACTCTAGCCCTGAGTGCCACTGTGTGTACTTTGGGGGTAAAAAGAAAGCTTTCTTTTTCCTGTACTCAGTTTCCTTATTTATGTATGAGTGATGCTTACCTGGACTCTGCATTAAGTTAATCAATTAAATCAAAGAATAAACCATGTATAAACAAGAAAAAAAAAGAACATCAAAAAAAGAAAACCCCAAATTGAATCAAGGAGAGTGATATAGGATTAAGCAACAACAAATTATTTTAAATTCTTGCATGGGTATATATGTTATGAGAACAGGCAAAAGTACACATAAATATACACACTTGTTTATGCATGGATCGCTATACCTATTTTATAGATGTTATGATACATTTTAAAAACACATGGGACTCTTCCATTCTGTGGAGAAGACAAGAAAGTGAGGAAAGAAAATGTGCTAAAGAGATAACTTGTAAATTATGCTTAGCAAAACTTAAGCATTTCATTTAACATAATATATAAAGCATTATATTAAGGAATTGTTTCCCTCTATTTATTAAATCATTAAAACTTGACCACAGATTTATTTATTCCATTTCTTTTACTGTCACCCAACCCTCAACCACCCACCAGAAATTCTGAGAATACAACTACAAACTACTTAATATGGGTAGATAGCTACTGCTTTTTACAAAGATCAGAATATTAAACCATTGACTTTAGTTTACAATTACTCAAATTAAAATGAAAGGACATATAGAATTATTGCTTAGATTAAGAAAAAGGATGGTTCTATTTTAAATTAGCTTTTATAATAAAATGTATATCCTTATTGTAAATAAAATTGGAAGGTGGCTTTTATATGAAATATTTTTTTTATTTTATGAAACTTGAAATTCATACTACCTCATTATTTTTACATAGTTTAAATATACATTTATTCAATTATATGTAATTTATTTATGTGTACATGGTTGGTGGAAGGTAAATAAGAATGTGCACAGTATATTTATATGCACACACTCACAGATAAATATTTACATCCATAATGTTATTTAATGATATGCAAGTCTCACATATTCATTCTTGTAAATTCATTTCTTGCTATATGATTTGTAACAATCTTGAAATAAAATTTTCTCTTTAGTCTATTGTACATATTGAAGTATAAGAAAATAAAAATGTCTCAGAGCCCAATCTAAGCCCAATTAACAACAAACAAAACTTTATATTTACTTTATAATGCAAGCTCTTTGAAAGGAAGGGCTTTTTCAGCTTTTTAATTTATATTCCTAGTGACTGGCACATGCAGCAGCATTTAACAAACATGTGTGGCTTAGTGAGTGATATTAAAGATTCTAATTTCATTTGTGTATTCCCTTCACTCCTTTTATTTCTATTATAAATTTTAAATAGTTTTATTGATATCAACATTGTAATTTAATAGATGATCTTCAAGAGATGCTATAACTAAAAGTTTCATATAAAGTTGACAGTGGTTACCTACCTCCTTACAATTTTACAATGATGCTCATTTATCTTTATATATTGCTTTAGTCACATTGAAATACACATTATCATTTGATGCTGGCAATAATCCAGATAGGTATGTAGTATAATTATTATTATCACCATTTTATAGATCGGGGAATAGGGCTCAGAGGAATTTAGTCATTTTCTCAGGTCCATAGCCATTTAACTGAAGAACTGACACTCAAACCCAAATCTTTTGATTCCATGAGGACAATTTAATTTCTGAGATAATATTTGTACTCATTTTGTCCCATGTTTGCAATGTACTCTTCTCTTTCTTCAATCTAAAAGTAAAGCATAGGAGATTCTTTCTCTTGAAGCAATTATATTGGAGGGTTGAAATAGTAATTTTATGCATTAGATCTCCATCACATATATAAGTAATAATTTTTCATTTGATAATAAACATTTAGAGTAATCTGGCACTGGGTAACAATGTATACATATTTACTTCTTTTCATTGGTAAGATTTGTTCATTTTAAGTCAACTTTTCCTTTGAATTAAGAAAATCATAATCATTTCTAGTTATTTTTAATTTTCAATATAGTATAAATTTCCAAATCATGTGAATACATTTTAGAAATGTTTTTCATGTTTTTATCTTGTTACATGTATTTTCAAAGTTCCTTAACAGCTTAAGAATATTCCAAAATAATGTATACATGCAATCATTTATTTAGAGCAGTGGTTCCCAAACTTTCTTGGCCTACTGCCCCCTTTCTAGAAAAAATATTACTTAGTGCCCCCTGTCACATACTATCACTGCCTCCGTACAGTTATTCACTGCCCCCAAATGTACCTGTGGCCATCATCACCCCACTGGATTGCTGCAATACCCACCAGGAGGCGGTGGCGCCCACTTTGGGAATCACTGATCTAAATCTACATGGGACCTCAGAGTTTAATTCATCCGATGTTCTAATTTTACATATGAGGAAACTGAGAACTAAAATTGTTAACTGACCCACTCACATTGGCCTTTGGCATCTTTTAGTGGAACTACTACACTAGTATGACTAGTAGGAGCTACTGAACCCAGAAAGAAGCCAGCCAAAAAAAAGACAAGTAAGAGACAGTCTTAAGAAATATGAGTCTTGGTAATAGATAAAAGCCAATTATGGTTTCCTACACAACAAAGACACTATGTCCTAGAAGGAATAATCTGAGTCAATCATGAGAAGAGAAATGACATGAGAGTCTTTCAGTAAAGGCATGTGTTGATTTGGCCACATGTGTTCTCTATATTTGTGATTCTCTAAGAGTGTATTCTATGGATGTGTCCATTCTTCCCAATAATCTGATGTATATGTTGAAAGAAATATTTGCTAGGTTTATGAAGGAAATCTCTATATGTCTTTCTAACTAAATCTAATTATTAAATTAGTTAGCTAATTATTAAAAAAGAAACATACTAATGGGGGCTAGTGGGCTATGACTATAAGAATCTTACACCCAAAGTAACTTGAACATTAAGTAGTACTGTTCCCTGAGGAACTAACATGATGACTTGTGGATACGACACAGGTATAAATAACAACTAATATAATAACATATCCCTTAAATAGTGTTCTTTACTGGCATGATCTCATTTGAGTTTCATAATAAACACTTAAGTTGATAGTATAAGTTTTATAGTTCCCATTTTATAGATGAGTAAATTTAGGATGAGAGACTTCAAATAACTTGACCATGGCCACATAAATAATGAATTAATCTGGAATTTCAACCAAAGTATTCTTGTTCAAATTATTATGCCATGTTACTTCTCTATCAGAAATAATTCCCTATTTTGACCATTATGGGAAATCAGAAGGGAAAAAATAAATATGCAACAACAATAAAAATGGAAATGAATAAAAATGAAATGAATTAAAAAGGTGAGAGATATATTGAAAAACTTCAAAGGTAAGTTACCTTATTTAATTTATATAGCTAGGAATGTAGGGTATTAGCTGTCTAAAATATTTTCACTATTATTCTTTGCTTTCATCCTTCAAAGTAACTTTAATTTCATCTTCTAAATAATAGCAATAATAAGAATTAATAATAAAGCTAACATTTATGTAGCACTATGGTGCCAGGCATTATGCTAATTGTTAACAATTATTATGAGCCTCACAACAATTTTAAGTGATAGCTGCTATTATTATTTCCATTCCTCAGAAGGGAAAACTGAGGCAAAAGAGGTTAAGTAACTACTGGCCCAGGGTCACAGATAGTACTTGAGCCTGGATATGAACTCAGGTCTTCTTGATTCCAGGTCTAGTACTATATCCACTGGTCCACAAACCTACTGGGTTTTTTTTCCTTTCTGATTTTCCATTTCTCTACAGCTCATCCCTCTAATTAACATGTACATGTTTTGCACAGTCTAATATATTTACATACTGCTTAACCTATTATAATATGAGTTCATGGAAGATTTATATCTTGAATGTCTATTTAGATGCCTACCACATATTAGGCACTTTGCATGTTGATTGATATATTGTAATATAAGAATGAGGAATATAAGGATTTTTCCAGTTTAAAAGAATTTGCTCTGTATTTGAAGTAATAGGAAAAAGAATTCTTTTTAATTAATGATAATTTTTGATATTATTCTTATGCATTGCTTGGTAAATCATGCACTCTCAATGTGTTTATATTCTCCCCCTACTCATTAACAAGTTTTATTTTATAGCAACTATATGAATGACATGTGCTGGTATTAAGTAAATAATAAGTTATAACATAATCATTGCTAGTGGAGTTTGTAATCATGTACATATTCATGCATTTTGTGATGTAAGGTGGTGTCCTAAGTGCCAAATTAATGTGTAATTAACTTCTACTGGAGACAAATATCATTATTATAGTCCCATTCCCCAGGAACCTCAAACACTCTATTTACTAATCATTGAGAGAGTGTTAGAAAGTCATACTAGAAGAAGCAAATGAAAAAGGAGGGGAAAATTTAAAGAAAAAAAATATAACAATTGAGATAATCAAGTCAATGCATTCTTCATCTTGTTCTCCTTAGTTTTGCTATTGTAATAATGCTGGCAGCAATTATAAAAAGATCTACTAAAGATTAAAAGGTATTTGCCAAGAGTAGGAACTGGCTATGTTTTAGGATAAAGAAAAAAAGATTTGAGGATGCTGATTTTAGAGGAAAATAGCCTTCTTCAATTACTTTAGAAATATAATATGAATAGGAATAAGACCACTTTTATATGACAGCAGGAGGAAAAATTAGAAACAATGTAAAAGTTTAAAAGATGAGATTTAGGGTTATTTTAAGAAAAGGGGGAAAAACCCCAAAACTTTTTAACAAAACTGGAATAGATTTATGGATATAGGTGCCTACGTCACTGTACTTCCTCAAGAAGTTAAGCAAAAAAATGGAAGGAAAAGGATGAGAGGAGTAAGAATGAAGAAAAGGGAATTTTTCAGGAGAAAGCAGTAAAGTAAAAATTGCCCATTTCATTGGAACATGGGCAAAATTTACATAAAAATTAGAAAAAAACATTAAATGAATGTAATATTTTATGATACTCATGTCTAAACTCAGTACCTTAGGGTTTTGTATTTAACCATTTAAATCTACAGACTATAACTGGGTAGAATAGATTACAAATCTTTTGACAGGTGCTCTGTTGGGGAATAGGCTGGGACATTTGATTAACATTACCCAGCCATTTAGGAAAGCATAAACTTTGAGGGAAAATAGCAGACAGAGCTGCGTGCTCATACCAGTCTCCTAGAAACATTGAGCAGGAGACAGAACTCTTAAAACAGAGGGAGTGAAGATATAAAGAGTAAGTATCCTATGAAGTTACATGAAATAGGGATAGAGATCTGATTGCAAGTTACTTCAGAACTTGAAGGGCCCAGGCAATATGATTGGGTGGAGCTGGCAAGTGAAATAAGAAATATACACAAGCCCCTAATGTCCAGTGAGAGCCCCTGACATTCAGATTCCATTATGCAGGGATTTCATTCCACTGCTATCAGTCCACCTGAAGAACATTTAAAACATTTATTGCAAAGGCTTCTATTTATAATCAATTTCAGTTCCAGAGATATCTTCTCTAGATTGAGAAAAAATGGAGAACATTGACCATTGCAACAGGAGATGAGTAGGAGTTTTGTTTTCAAAAGGAGGAAGAGAGTAAACAATTCATAACATAGGTAAGCAAACAAGGCTTAAATTGCTAATAATAGACATAATCAATAATACTGTAATTATTTAAAAGATAGCTTATCATTTAAGACATAATTATATATTTTGCTGGATGATGTCTTATATAGGGTAGGTTAGGGAGGGAGAGCCTGAATAAATAAATAAATGAAAATAAATAAATGCAAATAAAAAAAGAAAGTATTCCATCTCTGAAATTAAAAAAAAGATAATTTGTGAGCACTTGGGCAGGGATGAGGGAATGTTATGAGGCAGCCTGGGTTCAGAGAGAACAAATCATGTCAAAATGATCACATATTCTGTCTGGACAGGAACATCAAAGGAATATAGTCGACATAGTTTATCTAGATTTCTGTGAGATATTCAACAACGTCCTATTACGTCTTTGTGAATAAAATGAAAATGTGATGAAATATTTGATTATGTGAATTTTAAAAATGGTTGAATGATTATATCAAAGGAATAGGAATTAAATAAATTGTCAAGAAAAAAGTTATTTTACAGGAATATTTCACAGTAGTATTATAGTGTTCAATGTTGTCATTAATGCTTTTCTTTATAAAAGCATGGATAATAGGTTTTGGAAATTTGATGATGTGAATATTTCAAACAAAAGTTAGAATCAGGATTCAAATAGCAATAGTTAACACTTATCTTTCCCTTTAAGATTGCAGAGTACACATTATCTCATTTGATACGTGTAATGACCTGTGTCTTCTCCTACAAGTATTATTATCCGAATTTTACAGAATCAAAGAACCATGAGCAGTTATAGACAAATAAAGCAGTACAGAACAAAATCATTTACTCACAGAATCAATAAGAAAATGATACAGGATCAATTTTCATCTTCTCAGGTATTAGTCATTACAATTATCTTTATATTCCAGCCAATGTTTTCTCATTTATATGCAAAGAACTGTATGTATATCTGTACATATATTATGTTTGTATGAGAAAGAAAAGGAATGGGCCAGCATCTTTAATTACCAAGTTATCCTTCAAGGATGTTTGGTTTGCTGTCCAAAAGTTTGAGCTGTTATCTTGCACTTGAACTCCAATAATAAAGTCCTTCTTAGTTTCATGGAAAAGGGAGGAGGGCTGTTGCTAGCCCCAGTTGCTAAACTTCCAATAAATCATGTTGTTCCTCGTTCCTCAGCTCTGTAACCAATCATTATATAACCAATCCCATCATTTCATCTATCTTGCTCTTCTCTTGGTTCTGTATTTCCCAAACCTTATAAAAAGGGGACTGTTTGTTTGCCTGGCATCTTTGGCTTATTGGAAACAAGACACAGGCTCATTTGTTGATAGGTAGCATGATCCTACTAATAAATGTTATCTTGCATAGAGATCTGCCTCAGTTTATCCTTTTGATAAAATTTTACTGTAATACACCTTAGAAAAGATCATACTTTTTTGAAAAGTCAGAAAATGAACTATATTTATATGTGGGTTTCTTGTATGGTATTTATTACCAGAAAGAAATGGTTTATGTCACATGTCTCTCTAAGACTATGAGAAATGTAAAGAGGTCAACAGGATAATCATATATTATTCTTATTTTATTTCTGTCAAATTGTATAATTTCTGAGAATTGCCCATTACTACCACAAACAAGTCTCCATATATGGTAGACCCTCTAACGTAGATGTCATAACATGTATTAGTTCTCCTTCTAAAACTCATTTTGATAGAATATAGAATATATTTGAGACAAATCTAATACTCTAAGAACATGATAGCTATGTCAATTAATTATTACTATTTGGAAAAATAATAATCTGAAGCACTATTTCAACATTTTAAAGCTCTGTTCTGGACTGTTTAATTCATTAGAGTCTGGTGACTAGTTAACCAATTTGTCCTCTTTCATATATCCCACTATACTCAAAGAGATCTGTGATCAAAGATTCTGTGGAAGTATCCTCCCAATGATGCAGATTCCAAACCATTCAGTACTGCCACCAAATCTTTGCATGGACTTTGGCCCAAATCTTCCTGTGATATATATTGTATACACCTAATATATTTAAAGTGTATAATATCAACCCCTAAAGAAAAAATGCAGAATATGGCTTTTTCATGTTTTTCATATGAAATCATTGGGTATAAATTCTTAAACTTTTGAGATGGACATGGAAACTTTTTGAAAAACACTATATTTTCAAAAATGTGGGCCAAAAATGCATTACAGAAACTATATGAAAGGGGAAGGGGAAGGTAATTGGAAGATTAAAGTCCCAGGAGGAATCAAGGGAATAAAAGAGATCATAAAATAATAACAGATAGAATCAACAGTTGTTCCTAAAGTAGATATTCCATGTTTACATTAATTAAGGTGAGGTTGGATACTGTACCCTTATATTTAAAAGATATTGTGCTCCACTTAATGTAAAAATACAATAAGCCATAATGATATTGATGATTACGAAACTAAAATTGTATTCTATTTCAATGTGTATTCATGAAAAAATGCCTTATGAGTTAGAAAGCATATGATTAGACCTCTTTCAGAGAGAACACTGAGTCTCAGAGCAACTTGTCCCTTGCCTTGCATATTATTGGTAATTGGTAGAAACAGGATTTAAATCCAGGTCACTCAAATATAAATTCATGGATCTTTTCAGTGTAATACACCTACTCTAACCTCTCTGTTGAAAACTTCATTCTTAAATATCCAATTGCTTTTCAAATAGCTCAAAATGAATGTTGAGTAGATTATCTTAAACTCAATATGTATAAAACTTAATTCATTATGTTTCCTTTAATCACCCACCAATCTAAAATTTCCTTTTAGTACTGAGGGTACCATGAACTTCCCAGTTAACTTAGCAATCTAGTTGTCATCCTCAATTCCTGTCATCCCTATACTTCAAGAAAGATTAAAAAGTGTATTCTAGAATTGAGTGGGATACTTGGTGAGTCAATACCTAAGAATCCTTCCAATTATATTATGTTATCATCAATTTTGCAAAAGGCAGAATGGCTAGCAGTTAAAGGAACAGTCATTTTAAGGAAATACTTTTTTGCATCATATATATATATATATATATACATATATGTATTACATGCAAAGAAGTAAATTTTGGAGACATGAGGGAAAGAGATTAATTATGGGAAGAAATCCCTGGAAAATTTAAGTGGGGGTAATAATTATGGCATAGCTAAAGGACTTAGCCCTTGAAAGGGATGTCTCTTCCTCTAGACCACTGGTTCCCAAACTTTTTGGCCTACTGCCCCCTTTCCAGAAAAAAAATATTACTTAGCACCCCCATCACATACTATCACCGCCCCCTTACAGTTATTCACAGCCCCCAAATGCACTTGTGGCCATCACCACCTCCCTGGATTGCTGCAGCATCCACTAAAGGGCAGTGGTGCCCACTTTGGGAATCACTGCTCTAGACAGACTGGTAGAGAAGGTCACGGATATCTGACAGCCTCAACATTCACAAAATCACAGAGCAGAGTTTGACGGCTGAGATTATTAATAGTATCATTGCTATGGAAAAGATTGGAGCTAGCCACTGCAGTGCTTCATTACACATGCCCAGAATATTATGGATGAGGAAAGATAGTGGTTCCTGTGGATAGATGGATGTAATTATTGTAAGTGTGGAGATTTTCAGGAGATCCCATTATTTGAAGTAAAAAAAATATTCAAATTCAGCTGTATATTCAAAGTGTTAGAATATAGCTACATTTGGAGGCATCTTTGGAAAGCTTTCTTGGTACAAATATGACTGTCTCATTCAAATTGTAGAAACTGAGGAGGGTGTCTAAGTGACCAGCATGTTGAATCTGCACTTTTCATTCCTCTCTAGAATCTTATGAACTATGCCTATGCTTGCTAAGTTCAAGATAGATGAAGTTAAACCTTATGATACAAGCAAGTCCATGATTAAAAGTCCCTTCCCTTAAAAGACAGCAAGCCATAGTAAAAAGATAATTAGGAAGAGTTGTGTTCAAATCCTATTCACACACTTAACTTCATGGCTCCTGGTAGATGACTTTATATTTTTGGAACTCAGTTCCTCATATATATAAAAATGAGGTCTTTGACTAACTTCCTTCTATCTCTAGCACTAAAGCTATGAAATTATATCTTAAAAGAATTCATCATAACAATCTTGAGATATGTTTGAGAGAACCATCTGTAACTACAAAGTAGCTCTCTTTAAAGAATAACTTATTTAAAAGAAAACTACTTATCTTCTTAGTGAAATATATAATTAGTATGAAAGTAAGTTTTGAACTAATTTTCAAGTCCTAATGGAAGAAGACCAGATCTTTGTTCTAATTGTAAAATGCTGGCAAGTTATGATACATATTCATGGATGAATTTCTTTTCCCTTTTTAGAATGGAAAGATAAGGATAAATTAATAATATATATGAAGACAAAGATTTCTGTAGATAAAGGTACCATATAATCAAAGTATTATTATTATCATCTGAAATACTCTTATCTCTTTTAAAATAAGTATTTTGGCTAAAGTGATCATAGAAATTACATTTTTAAAATTATTCTCACCACCTTAGCCCTCAATTTCCATTTAATATACCACTTAATTAAATGCTAATGTTTTCTTTAGGGGATTTTTGAACCAAAAAGAATCTGTATTGAGAAAAAAAATTATTCTCCAATTGAATTCACCAAATATTCATTGATTGGCTTCTGTGTGTAAGGCTCTGTGCTATATACAGAGAGGATGAAAAAGGAGGATGGAAAGCATCCTAATCTTTACCTTCAAGTAATTTCTGATTTGGCAGGGGAGAAAGTGAATTATGTAACCATAGGACAAGTTAGAATGTTATGATTATATTTGTGGATTCAAAGCCAATAGCACAAAGGGTTTGAATAAAGAGGATCTACTTCTATCTAAGGAAATCAAAGGCAGCTTCATGAAAAAGATGACACTTGAACAGGACCCTGAAGGAAGGAAAATAATTTAACAAGTCAATATATGAGTGAAATCTGTTAAGAAAGGAATCTAGTTTAGCCTAGGGGAGCAGCATGGACAAATTCAAAGATGTAGAGGATAATAAATGTGAATAGTCCAGTTTGACCAGAAAATAAAATATGCAATGGAAGTGAAGGAGCATGAAATAAGCCTAGAAAGTTAGGCTGGGGAAAGATTTTATGAGGTATTCAGTGACAGGTTAACCAATTTATGTTTTATACTAGAGGCAAAGGGAAACCACTGAAAGTTTAATAGTGAGAAAGTCCCATAATCAAACATTGAGAAAGGTTTTTTGACAAACATAATAATGATGGGTTGCAGTGGAAAAAGACTAGTGACTACAGGACTAATGAGGAGATTATTAACCTAGTTCAGAGAAGGCAATTAGGGTCTGAACTAGGATGATGCAGAGGACAGTTACTCTGTAGAAGTAGAGTGTTTCAAGAAATATTGAACATTATAACTGATAGAATATAACAACTAATTAGATTGGGGAGTCGGTTGTGATCAAACAGAAATACTCAAGAACAATTCCAAGGTTTGGGCGCTGGACAACTTAGAAAATGGCAGTGATGGGAATGAGACTACAAGATATTCAGGGGTAAGTAATTAGTGATGAAGAAGCAGGGACTAAAGATCAGTGCAGATGCTGGAGTATCTAGGTGATACAATGGATAGAGCACTGGGCCTAGAGTCAGGAAGAACTAAATTCAAATCTGGCCCAAGAAACTAGTTGTGTGACCTTGGGCAAATCATTTAACCTAGTTTGCTTTGGTTTAATCATCTGGGGAAGGAAATGGCACACCCTTCCAGCATCTTTGCCAAGAAAACCTTGAATGGGGTCACAAAGAATTAGACATTAATAAAATAACTGAACAACACCTACATATTATGAGATGACAAAGAGAAGTGAAAGAAGATGATAGTTAATGATATAGGAGGATCAAGGAGTATATTTGGATGGGAGAGATAGGAATTAATGTAATGAAAGGAACCAGTGAAGGAAGAGACTGGAAATCAGATATATCAGGAAAGACTGATAATGCAAAGTATTGAAGATGAGAAAGATCTGTTGGATAAAACATGTCTGGCTTTCTAATTTAGCAGGAGACAATTTGCATTCTGACTGATATCCATAATAGTCCAATTATGTCTTATGGGAGAAAAAAATATCCTGTGCTGAATAAATGCTTCAAAAAACATTGCTTTGTAAGTATTTTCAGAGATAACTCAGCTATTCCAACCCAGATTTCACCTCTTTTAAACTTATAACCAACAACAGTTGAAAATTTAGTCCTTTTTCTTTTTCATAGAAGAATACAATCATGAAATGATAGATCTAGGAGGGACCTAAGGAAAGGTCTAGACTAATAATTTGATGGAAGAAAAAATAAAAGTCTAAGAGTTATTGACAGCAAATGTCACAAAACAATTCAGAGGCAGAGCCAAGACTCAAATTGTGATCTCCTAAATCCTTGAGTTTTGTTTTCTCACTGTCTTAAGAGTAGAAAGTAGCAGCCTTGAGAGGTCAGTGTGGTACATGAAGAAACAATGGAATCTAACAGAGATAACACTAGATGTGAAACAAAAGGGCACAGATTTGAATACTAGTTCTATTATCACTGCATTAAAAATAATATTATAAAAGTTTACCACCTCTTAACAACAAATAGCCCACAATAACTTTTCAAAGGAATAAAAGGAAGAAATAGGAAGATGTCTGCTGAAAGAGGAAAGTGGTAAAATGCCCTGAAGATATATTCTAATTTCATTGCAAAAATACACAAAGGCACTGAAAAGAGAAACCTACCTTTACCAAACCTCAGTTACCTGATGTAAAAAATGAGCTGGTTGTACCAGGTAATTCTGGGATTCCTTCCAAATCTAAAATCTATGATCCCATGTGAATGACAAGGCAGTAAAACTAGATTAAAACTAGAATGTGGAAACTTTAAATGTTAGATGAATAGATTTAACTTGAAAAGAATATCAGTAAAGAACATTAATACTCTTTGCATTGGAGTTCACCATGTAAAGAGTTTCTGACTATATTTAAGATGTATATATTGATTTTTCTTTCTCCATGTGTATATGATAATAAGAAGGAACATGCCATGTAACAGTTAAAAGCAAATAATTAAATCTAGGCTGTGACATAAACTATGGGGCAAACAAAAACAAATAATCAATTTCTCTTTTAGTATTGAACACGTACTGCCCACAAAACAAACCTGCTCAATTTTCCTTAACATACCTTTAAGAAGAGCGACACAATATGCACAGGTAGCATTTAGCTAAAGAGTCACTTAGAATAAGGAATACTCCAATTTTGAAATCTGCTACTAATAATAAAGTGTACTGCCATCTTAGGACAATTCTTTTTATATCTTAATTTTTGAAAATTCTAGATTAAAAATAAAGTCTGACAAAAAGAACAAACAAAATCTGAAATTGTTATGAAATTAAAACATGTGAATATCATTTCTATTTGGAGCATACCTTGGGAAAGAGAATGAGCAGTAGGTAGATTATATTTTTAGATATTACAGTAAGAATATAATGGTGATGTCACAAACATTTGTTTAAGCATTAGATTGGAAGAAACTGACTATTCAATGGCAAAGAATGCCAAAAAGTGGATGTTTTTCAAGAACAGATTTTTATTCTTTTTTAATCAAAATTATTTTAAAGTCAAAGCTACTACAGTAATACTTATAGCCACAATTTATTATCAAATAAAATGTCAGAGGAAGGGGAAGAGCTTGGTGAGTTATAAAGAAGTTATGTGGATAATGGAAAGACTATAAGGAACTAGGTACCATTCTGAATATTTTATATGCCAGTATTTAAAAGATCCCAGATTTCTTATTCTTACTTAATCTCCCTATCATTCCCTTTGATCCCAACACAAATTGTAAAACATTGATTATTTGGTAAGTGGTCTTGGAGAATTGCTATGGAAAAAAAAGTTCATTAACCCATGGTCAACCTGATGGTATACTTTAGTTAGGTTGGTCCTGCACTAACATGCTTACATTTTATAGTCTGGGCCAATCTGAAAGTTCTTCCATCATGGTAGAATAATCTTGAACTTTTGTTCTGTCTACATAGCTTTTGAAAAAAGTTGCCTAAGGGCTATAATGATTCATTAAGAAATATTGATAAAATTATTCTTTATATCTGGCAAAATTATGTCTAAGTCCATAATTTTGGCTTATTTCTAGCTATTCATCTATACATACATGAAAATGCAATCATTTATACACATATAAATGTGCCTATACACATATATATGTACCATATACATATATACAGTCTCATATGGAATACAGTGCCTGTGGCACTGAAAGGTTAAAATGCCTTTCTCAGCATTAAATAGCCAATGTAAGACTTAAACTAAAGGCTTCTGACTTTGTGGCTCTTTGGCTGCTTCTCTCCCATTATAGCATCATAAAACAAATTGCATTAAGTGCTCTTGTAGTATATAACTGAGAAAGAAAAATCATAAAGCATCTAGGAGCAAAAGAGTGAACAGAAAAAAGGATCCATGTTTGAATTTAGACCATTAGAAGACAATTTTTTTAATCAATTAAAATTCTGTATTTTTGCTCATTTAAACTTCAGGGGGGAAAATACAGTCTCTAAGTCAACTAATTCTAGATTGTAGACTGATGTTAAGTTTAATTACTGATCTATCATTTACCCAAAGTTTTAATCAATGGAGTTCTTTACATGTGGATTACAACAATGACATCTGTAAAAGTTAGTGCCATGTTTAACTCCTTCAGGCTTTGTAGCACCTGGTAAAGCCACAGGGAAGGAATCATGGATACTTCTTGAACATGCTGCAACAGCTGGTAACTCAGAAGGAGGTATATACTAACTCTTACCAAGCAAGTAGCATTGTACAAAAACCTCATTCTGTCCCTCTTTTAACTGAAAAGAAGCCAGAGGGAAATACAACTTGTCAAATGGCAAATTTGGCATTGCTATGTACTGTCATGCATGGCTCATTCTATCTTCAGCAGTAGATTTTTAAATTTCTGATTTTTTCAGGACAATAATACCTACTCAATAAAACATATAGTATAATTTTATTCCTGGTACTTAAGGTAATGCCTAATTATTAAAAATGTATTGTAAAAAAAGAAGAAAGTAAAAATGGAATATTTTTATGTAATATAACATCAGAATGCTAAAAAAATTAATTCTGGAAGCTTCAGAATGGCCAAATCCAATACAACTAAAGAATGACTATCCATATCCCATAACCATAAATGGTGCAATCTGCCTGGAACACACTGCCACAGAAAACTGAGAAAACAAGCTCTATTATTCATGATCTAGCAGGCCTATCTGTAGGGCGATAGGGAGCATTGTGCCAGCATCTCCATGACAGACTTCTATTTTTAACAGTTGTTTGAAATTGCTATAAGAATCTAAATACATTTGGGGACTTTTGAATTACAAAAGTACCAAACAAACAGGAACTTGTGATTTCCAGTTTTGTGTTTCTACTCTTTCAAAAGTTAGAATTTTTAACAGTTTTATAAGCACATTTTCCTTTCATGCCCATAAATCTAACTGATCACCACAATGTCCATATAAGCCATATGTCCTAGTGATTTTATGAAAATATATATATCTTGTCCAGTTACATAGTAATCACTTAATAAGTGCTAATGGGCTTATTATATGAAATAGAAACTCAAAAAAGGAAATTAAATACATCTCTATTCCTTTTCCCAAAAAAAACATATTCTCCAACTAAATTTTGTATTTCCGTTTAGTGAACCTTTTTTCTCTCTGAGACAATTGAGCTCTAGATTCTCCTCACTTCTTTAACAACTTCAGCCATTCAGTCATCATATACTACTGATTCTATCTTTGTAATAAATAGTATAACTGTTAACATTTTTTAATTCTTCCCAATGCCATGCACTATCCTAGTTCAAGCTTTCATTTCGTCAGAATTATATCAGTGTCCTAATACACATGTGTATGTGTACACACATGTATATGGTATGCAAACATATATATGTGTGTATATATCATCTAGCTAATTCCAGATCTTCATGCCAACATCAGAGTAATATCTAGTTATATTTTTAATTTTGAAAAAATTCAGTATACATGTCAATATAATTTTTAATAATCATTTTTGATATTTTGCAATCTACATTCTTCCCTCTTCAAACACTCACTGCTTCCCAAGATGTCAGATAATAAGATATAGGTTGTACAAGTTTTATCATATGATGCATATTTATATTTGTCATGTTGTGAAAGAAAACACATATAACTTACAATAGAGAAAAATTCAAGGAGGAAATAAAGTGAAGAATGACATACTTCAACTTGCATTCAGATTCCATCAGTTCTTTCTATGGTGGTACAGTTTTTTTTCATCATGAATCCTTTGGAGGGACTTGCATTGCTGATAATAGTTGTCCTTCACAGTTTATCATTGTACATGTTGTTGTTACTGTGTACAAGGTTCTCTTATTGTATGATCAGTTCTGATCATGGTATAATTATTCTCAAAATCCTTAGCCTCATCCCTAAGGCCCTACAAAATTTGATTGCCAGCACAATTCTAGCTTTAGCTCCTATTATCTTAGACTCCTTAAAATTTTGATATTTCCAATTTTAAGAAGGCCATTCGATACAAAAAAGGGGCAGAGAATAAGCAATTCTTAATGGCTTACTATGCACCAAGGTTACATAGCTAAGAAGTATCTCAAGCTACTTTTGAGCTCACGTCTTGACTACAGGCTTAGCCCTCTTTCCATGGTGCTATCTAGATGTCCCATTTATCAAGTTCTAGTTTAAGATATCTTATTATAGGTTTTAGGAGAAGCACAATGTTTAGAGGAGGCACAGTCACTTTTCACAGAATTTAATTGGAGTAGAAATGTATAAGACAAAGAAATAAACATGATCTAGAATGAGATATAAGTATAGATATATAAGCAAAATGCTCCAGAAAAAAGGCATCCTCATTTGGGGGGCAAATAACAGATTTCTTGGAAGACCTAGAATTTTAGTTCGATTTTTGATGACTGATCTCTTCTTATCTTTCCAGTTTTTCTTATATTTTAGTCCCCTTAACATATCCAGGTCTTTTTAGCTATCTCCCATGTCTGGAATCCTCATCCTTGCACCTATTCTTGGATTTCCTGACTTCCTTCAAGATTCACCTCAAAGTTCATTTATCTTCCCTTTGACTTTATTTGAATCCAGAGCTCATAGCATAGAATATTACATAGCAAGCACCCTACTTTCTTATTTCTTATTCCAGTTCTGAATTATAGCCATGAAATGACCACTATTTAACAGATGTTGCATATCTCCTTTTCAAATGGAATTTCTCCAGTGTCTTAAGCAAATTAAATTTGAGGAAATCAAATTCACATACACACAAATATACACTATTTAGGAGTGAAATTAGGAATAAAAAGTAGTGACTACTTCAGGATACATCTATAGAAATTAAAGCTGAGAAACCCCTCCTCCCCAACCCTAGCCCCGTAAATAACCCAAATTTACTGTAAAGAGAAGGACAATGACTATTTCAAATGCAAATGAACCACATTTATTGTTCTTCCTAGTTTCAAGGCATAATGCTAGCTATTGGAGTTGTATAAAAGAAAGACAAAACAATCCCTAACCCTTTACAAAATAGACAATCTGATAGGATCAACAAGATGCTATTTATTAAATTATCATTGGAAGTTTTGAACTGGATGCCTTCCAAGTATCTTAGAATGCATCTTTCTACCCAATTCTACCCATTTTCTGAATTTTCCTACTAAAGCTGAGGGTACTCCTTCCTGTCACCAGATTAGGGATCTGTGCCATTTTTGAATACTATCTCACACTCATCCCCACATAGCTAATCATTTGGCAAATCTTGTCCTTTCTATGTTCAGAACTTTTCTTATTTATGTTCTCTCTCTCTCCCTCTCCTTCTCCTTCTCTCTGTGTTTCTGTCTCTCTCTCTCTCTCCACACACATACACACACACACACACACACACACAAACAGATATAGATATAGATTGAAATAGACATAGATACAATATAATAAAGATAAAGATATATTTTTTTCTGTAGCTCTTTATTTACATGTAGTATCCCTTTAAGGCAAGGGATTAGTTTGGGATTTCTTAATATCTTTATCCCCAGTCCTTAGAACAATGCCTTATTAAGAAGTACTTAATAATGCTTATAGACTGACTGATTGATTATTGATTGCTCCACCACCTGAAGATCACAAAGAAAGGGCAATATGAAGATGATGTCTGGACAGGAATGGTGATATTCTATAAGCCTAAAGATAAGACATAAGCCAAGTATCAGAGTGTCACTATTTCATTCATGGAACAGGAAAATTCTTCCATTTTGTATACCAGATCATTCCATTTGAGTCTAAATAATCTCTTTATAGTTAGATATATTAAAAATATTTGTAAGTAAATTGAAAATAGCAAGAGAGAAATGAACTATAACAGAAAGCTGTATTACGTTCAATGCAAATCCAATGCATTTTATAATACTACATTTTTTAGTTCTAAGAATAGATTACACATAAGATATAGATATTTTTCCCTTAAAATGGTGAGTCACTAATACATTCTGAAGGATTGAGCAGGAATAAATTCATTATTACTTGCAGGACCACAAGAAAAAGGCTTTCTCTAAATCAGTGTACTGCTAAATGGTCTAATGCCACCCACTTCCTTAGATGTCAGATTCTCCTTTGCCAACTCAAAGTTTTGCATGAAACAGATAGAAAGGTTACCAGGTTAGCAGATATCATATATAATAACATTATAATTAGTCTATCATGTGAAAAAGGTATCTTTTTTCCTTAGGAAGAGCAAAGAGAAATATATTGTAGAATTTGGAAATGGCTCATCTTAATACCTACTATTTCTCATGAAAATTATTGTGTTATCAAAAGAAACAAATGTACTCAGACAAATTAGAATCAACAAATATTTATAACAAGAAGCAGCATCAGAATATTAAAACACATTAAAGGGTGTTTTTTTTCTGGGTGGAAAATTATCCTTAGCTCATTTTAAAAGGAAGAGAAAGGGGCAGCTGTGTGGTTCAGTGAATTGAAAGTCAGGCCCAGAGAGGGGAGTTCCTGGGTTCAAATCTGACCTCAGACATTTCCTAGCTGTGTGACCCTGGGCAAGTCACTTAACCCTCCTTGCCTAGTTCTTACCACTCTTCTGCCTTACAACCAATACACACTATTGATTCTAAGACAGAAAGTAAGGTTTTTAAAAAATAAAAATAAATAAAAAATAAAAGAAAGAGAAGTGAGAACAAATTGGTTTTTTTAAAAACAATTTCATGTTCTTTATGATGTTAGCAATCACAAACTGGCTATGTTCATGTACCTTTTTGGTATAGCTACACATTTAAAAAAACAAAGAAGCTAGTAAAAAATGTACATAGACAATGTTAGCTTTCATTTTTTGTCAAAAATAAAATAAAGAAAAAAAAGCAATTTGTATGTTCAACTAGCCTTCGATGATCACAAATTTTTAAGGGTTGATCTTAATAAAACATCTATTCCATTGAACATATCCATAATATTAAGAAATTTTAAACACTTTTTCAAAGTACAAGGTCAAGATTGCCATGTCCAAGGACACAGGTTTGATACTGTATACAGTTAGCATGTCTACTTCTTTTTAGTCTGATATAAAGTACTTTTGGACATTCTTTCAGTACCATGGACATTATTCAATCTGAATACATACTTAGAGTGGTATTTTACAAATGGAAGCAAATAACTACTTGCACACACATTTGTGATTCAAAGCTTTCATTTAAGCAATGACACCCATCCATCAGCAGAATTTCATGCTGCATGTTTTTATAGCCGTGCTCTAAACATAATGAGAGAGTCTAAATATGCATCGGGTTTATAGCACATCAGACATTCACTAGCTTTCACTAATAGATCTCTATAGCGAGGAGAAAGAGAACGATGACCTTTCCTTGCAGGCCAGTGAATTCTGACTGCAATGATGGGTGCCCAATTTGCCCTTTAAATCTTGGGTCAACAACACATCTCAGCAAAATAAAATTGATTCAACATTTCTCCCAAAACATTCATTTTGAAGACAGTTATGAAAGATGAATGACATTTGAATCCCATGAGTAAAAATAATAAAGGTAATATAAAACATTTCATCAACACACATTTTATTTTAAAATTATTTTTAACTTGTTGGTTATTTTTTAAATGATTTATAATTAATTCAAATTGCCTAAGGAAATATTTGGATATAGGATAATAAGGAAAAAACTGAGGTGGTCTCTGAAAATTTTCAATGTATCTGATTTGTAATTAGGGACAATTCTTATATAAAAGATGTCACATTAATTAAATGATTTCTTTTTGTAAAGTACAAAGATAAAATGTGTTCAGTCCAATCTGAATTATTGTAATGTTCTCATTTAAAACCACCATCTGTCAAAGATTATCCTATTTTAAACAGAAAGAACATCCATTAAATATTAATCCTATTCCTCCAAGAAATGTACTCACACATCAGACTGGGACTATTGTGAATGAGACACTAGTGTTATTTACTGTACTAGCCATTCTTTAGGTGTAACTTCATTGATCTTTGTAGTTCACACATCCAGAGAACAGCACTTTGGCAGGCTGAGGATAGAAAACCTGAGGACATGTTTTATTCTATCATGCAGAAAATAAAAGCTTGATATCCAGTATTAATTTCTATTTTCTAGAGCCAAAGACTAGGCAAATGTTATCAGTATAACAACAAGCAAAGTCGCTCATGGATGACTGAGAGAGAACTAAACAGGGCTGAAAGAAAGGACAAACTAGGGAAAACATAACAGAAAATCTTAGTCTTTCAGAATCTTAGTCCTCATTTGACTTTGTACCAAGAGAAATAAAGAAACAAAAAAATGTATAATGGCTTCCTTTTTTCCTGAAGGTTTCTAACTTGAGGTTTGTTTTTCTGCCCCTTCTGATGTTTTTTATACTTTATTTCTCAACCTTTGGATGCAAACCCAAAATTCATGGGTCAATGTGACCTGAAAAAAACATTTCTTAAAATATTAATGTAGCTCTCTTTTCCATATAATGAGAAAACAGAACATTCTTTTTGATTGCAAAATGGACTACTAAAAATGTCAAGGGACATATTGGAACATGTAATACTAAGAAAAAATTGAAAGCTTTACCTCTTATTTCATATTGGAGTACACATTGAAAATATTTGCAAGTACAACTTACTAAGCCATAATAGTATGTATAGCTAGAGCAAATTGAAACGAGTGAGACATAGCCTATACAGTGAAATAGATCATAATGACAACACTTTGGTAAGGAAGAAAAAAAGTTCCAAGATTCTGCATCCCACCTACTAGCTTAAATTGTCAACCTAGTCTTCTAGCCTGCATTAGGAATGTAAGCAGTCAGACAAGATGAGGTTCCCCTGCTAGTTTGTAATACATGAAGAAGAAAGAAAGAAGTCTATTTACAAGATTCTGCTTACCCTTAGGCAGAAAAGTGGCAAACACTTTAAAGAGAAATTCCTGGCAAAGACTTTGAGTATGAGATACTAAATCCAAAATAATGACTCTCCTACAATTTTTATGATGTACTTCACTTATCTTTTCTTTCTTTATTTTTTCAAATGTCTTATGGGAAATTCAGAACAAATATGAGTAGTGTAGAGCTTTCTGAACTATAACAAGCCAGTTAAAGGGGGAAATGATTTCAAAAAACCAAGTAAATCGGGAAAATTTGACTTTCAGAGAGTAAAGCAAGTTTGTTAGGCTTAATATGTACTAATGGAGAAAACTGATGTTATTGTCATCCTCATTAATACTATCATCCTCATTCTCATCATCAGTGTACCACAGTAAATGGCAGTGGAGTGCAAGTGAATAAACATTAGATTAGCTGTCAAGAGACTTATGTTCTGGTAGATATTCTGCCATCTGAAGAATTATTTTGGAAAAAGCTTTAACTCTCTTATCCTTAGTTTCTTTGTCTATAAAATGGGAATAATGTCTTGTGATCCAATTTCCTCATATGGCTTTTATACAGATTAAATGGGATGATATATACAAAATTACTTGGGATCTCTTGCAAAAATTTAGGCTATTAATATTGCTATGATGAGGGGCAATATTAGTTTTTCTCAATACAGGAAGGTAATAGGTATGAGCTCTGACTTCAAGGATTTTACAGTCTAGTTAAAGTTAGCATGACAATATATACCTAAAAAGGCTAATTCAAGATAGTATCTGTTAAAAAAAACCCAAACGAATGCTAGAGAAGGAAGAAATCACTGCCAGATGTGACATTCAAGAAAAACTTCATGGGGATGTGCAATTTTAAGGAAAGGTAAGACAGGCAAAAAAACCATTCTCCTCAGGGGGAATGACATAAGCAAAGCAGAGAGGCGAAATGACACTCAGTTGGGAAGCACGGAGATTGGGTGCTTATCCCATTTCTGCTACTAATCCACAGCTTGATCATTGCTAAATCCTTTCGATTGCCCTCCTCCCTTCTCAATTCATAAAAAAAAGGATGTTGTACTTACATGACTTCTCAGATCTCTTTCAGTTATAATGATGTATGATATGAAATCAGTTGGAGTATAACTAGAGTTTCAGGAGTAATATGTTCATTAGAAAATGATGTCTACATAGAAGTTTTTTTCATCTTTGTGTGGTATGGATGTAGCACACGTATGTACATGTAATACATGGATACATGCCTATATAGGAGTGTGTGCACATAGAGAGGTTTTAGTAGATGACATTTGCAACAATAATTACTAAATGATAATAGATAAATATAATAAAATTGTATTATACAATATCACAAAATGTTAGCTCTGAATGAGCCTTCAGAGGCCAATTAGATGAACAGTTCAAAGAAGAAATTCTTCTCTAGCATCTATGACAAAGTCAAACTTTGCATGAAGACTCTGGAGGGGGAACCAATGACCAATGAGTAATTTATGACCAATACTTTTCCCCATGTCAACCCATTCCATGTTAGGGGAGCACCTTTTTTTTTCTAGACTTCCCTTTTATTCAACATATTGTTATAAAGAATTACCTGATATTCCCTTATGTTACTCTAAGGGCCAAAATTAGTTCTCAATACAGCAAAATATTGGACATGAGCTCTGTCTTCAACAGGTCTAGAGTCTAGTTAGCAAGGCAATAAGCATCCAAAAATGACAGTTAAAGGTAATATCTGTCAAATAAGAGTCAAATAATGCTAGAGAAGGAAGAAGTCACTGCCACATGTGGCACTCAGAAAAAACACCATACCACCATGTACAAATTTAAGAAAAGATAAGATAGACAAAAAAAGCATATTGAGATGAAACATTATACTGAAATGAAATATTCCCTGGCAACTTATATACATTCAAACCTTTGTTCAAAAAATGGACCTTCAAATACCAAAATTATTCCCTTCTCTCTCCAAATCTCTCCAAATGTAGGTTTCTTTGCCTTAGATGTCTTCAGGCAGAGGGTCTATGACTATTTGTCAGACATGTTGGTATGCTTCCCATATTTGGGTTGGCTGACAAAATTAGGTAATATAGAATTTATTAAGCATTTTCTTTGTGCCAGGGATTGTTCAAAAGTCTTTTAACACAAAAATTTTGGAATTCTTTCCATTAAGTATCTCTCTATATATAGATATATATATATAGATATATAGATATAGGTAGGTAGATAGAAAGATATATATATATACATATGTATATATATATATATATAAATTCAACTTATTCTTTCCATTTTGATCATCACCCTCCTGTGGGGGTTTACAAAGCACTTTGATCATGATAGTCTTACAGTAAGTAGGACGATATTTCTATTTTACAG
>NC_058133.1:444732055-444893936 GCF_016433145.1 Gracilinanus agilis
TTCCTTCCTTCCTTCCTTCCTTCCTTCTTTCCTTCCTTCCTTCCTTCCTTCCTTCTTTCCTTCCTTCCTTCCTTCCTTCCTTCCTTCTTTCCTCCCTTCTGAAAATACTGATAGAAGAAGCCAGTAAAACTCTATACCAAGAACAGTGTAGACTGGGGTACTTTATAGTCTTTGTAAACAGTGTCTTGTATACATTGCAAAGGAAAGTAAAAGAACTCAGTCCTCAGGGACTCTTGCCTAGAGTCCCTAGGGAGAACTGATTTTCTGCTGAATTTACGCATTTCAAACAAAAATACAATGTTTCTAGAGAGGACACAGAGCATCATTCTGCAACATTATGATTTATATGGGCCTTTTCCTTTTTTGACATTTGTTGCAAAGAAATTGCCTGAATACATTCTATTATTCTGCAAAATGTGGATAATAATATATTTTGAAAAAGTAAGAACAGCATGGTGATTTTCGATGTTCCCCTGTCATTCAGATATTATTTCCACTTCTTCAACATCTCTTCGATACACTTTTCTTAGATATCTTCAGACGACAGTTCCTATACTTCATTCATAATAGAAAGAAAATATATTTTAAAAGGTTCTTTGTCTCTTTAGACTAAAGATTATTAAAAACCTGTTATGTTATTCGTTCAAAATTAGAAACACAATTAAAAAGCATTAAATATTATTATATCACTACATATAGTGCCAGTCATTGACTATATTATTTTTGTAATGTATATTTGATTTTTGCATTGTCTAATGACAATAATAGTTATTATTTGATGCCTTACAGACTACAAAATGCTTCACATACATTATTTCATTTGAGACTTACAAGAAGTATTTGAAACATGTATTAAAATCTAAATATACTTTTTCAACAATGGGAAAACTGGATTGCAAGTGGTTAAATTTGTGGGTAAAATCAAATAAACAGTCCAACACTCTTATTTTTAAAATGTGAATACTTGAATAAAAGATTTATGACTATTTATTTCTTATTTTAGTCTTCCTATTCTATGGAATAATAAATAATTTAAATAATATTTTCAGTCAATTCATTCATACAATACATACATAGATAAATTCATGTGTATGAGAAGCATGGCAGAGCAAATAGTGAGACATTCTCAGAGGCATGAAGACTTGCATTCAAGACCTGCCTCTGATGTACTAGCTGAATTATTCATGGCAAATAATTTAATCTTGCTGTCTTTGCAATCTCTATGAAAGAATGAATCAATTAATGAGAAATTACTTATGTTAAGCACTGGGGATACTAGTATAAGCAAGCTAGAAAGTCCCTGTGCTCAAGAAGAAAGATTTTGGGGCCAACTATGTGCCTCAGTGGATAGATAAACAGGCCTGGAGATGGGAGGTCCTAGCTTCAAATCTGGAATCAGACACTTCCTAGCTATGTTACCATGGGCAAGTTGCTTAACCCCAATTGCCTAACTCTTATCATTCTGCCTTGGAAACAATACTTAGTATTCAGTCTATAATGGAAGGGAAGGGTTTAAAAATAAAGAACAAAGTTTAAATAGTGGAAGGCAACACATAATGGGGCACTAAAATTGGAGTCATGGTAGGGGGCATATTGCATAATTAGATTGTTGCCAAGATGTGACATAATGATATCTCTCTCCCTTTGCCTGTCTGTCTGTCTCTCCCTTCCACCTTCCCTCAACACACACACACACACACACACACACACATTTACTCATGTGCATATGTGTCCAGTTTTCCCAAAAGCTTTTGTGTAGTTTTAAGCTATTAAAGTTTTAATTTAAATATTGAAATTTTAATAGCTATGTAAATGAAAAGGATTGGGATATCCTATATTTTCGTGAAGACAGTTATTTAACTATCTATCATGTCTCACTGTTAATGATCCCACAGACCATAACACGGAATCATGAAGAATCAGACCCAACAATAACCCTAAGATATACACAATTACATGTATATACATACTAATACATCTATAGATCTATAGACATATCAATATTTAGGGATCCATAGATCTAAATCTATATATATAGTTATATAGATTCTAAGAACAGAGATCAGAAATGCCTTGCAAGATATAGCATCATATATGTTTGTGTATATATACACATATAAAACTCATCTTTTATTTTTTATGTTATTTTTTATTTTGTTTTATCATTTCCATGTTATCTATTATTTATTATTTTTTAGTCTGAGTCATAAACACATATAAATATATGTATATTACTTTAAACTACAGAGCAGTTGCTGCTCAACATTGGTAGAAGTTTTCTCATTAGGAGTTCCTTACACTATTTGTATGTCTTCAACCCTCCCACCCCTTGCATATACACATATACACACATATCAGGAGCAAAGAGAAATACAGATTCTTCATCATCAGACAGACCAACCAACCCCAGAATAAGATGAGGTTTTCAAAATGTAAAAGACTATCCCATGTGATTCACTTGGATATCTATTTTCCTGCTTATTATAGAATTTCAGCCTCCTTCATATGATAATGAGTTCTATGGTCTAACAAGCAACTCTAGATAACAGGGCTAAAATTATTAGAAGAATGAAAAGTTCACATATCTTGGAAGAATAGACAATCTATCAGAAAAAACAAACAAACAAATCTCTGGATGTCTAGCATTGAGAGAGAGTTCAGAAATCAAATGATCTCAGTTTTATGTACGTTGGCTTTTCAATACCTTTCATTTTCATTTTGAAAAATCAGAGAAAAGAGAACAATATTATTTCTTTTAGTTACAACATCATGGATTGGAAAAAACCCAAACATTTCAAACCCTTTTTGATCTTGCACTGTTTATTGGCTGCACTTCAAATCAACAAAACTATATTAAATACCCAAACCCTTTGCCAGACAATGGGGTTACAAATATCTTTTGACTTGAGTGTAAATCAGATTTAAGTGAGGCAGAGTTGTTTAAATTGTCAGTCTCATTCTTTCTTTCAGAGTCACTGGAATCTCTTGATAAGACAAAAATCAAGATGAGTTACAATGGCTCTGGATGCAATGGAAAACCTTAGGGTCTTAGTGACCAAGAGGTAAGGAAGGCTCCACAGCACCCACTTCAGCCGTAGCCTTCTTGGTCCTTTGGATCACCTATTCTATATGGGAGGTCTTCACAGGCCAGGGACAGATGTCCCTCTAACTCACCAGCCATAGCTAAAATTTGGGTGGTAGGTGGATAGCAAAGTTGGATAAGCAATCCTCAAAAGGCTTTGGCAGCCCTTGCTTCAGAGGTACTAAATCCTCTCTGAACTTCTCATACATTCCAGGGGGAGATAAAAATAAAAAAGCAAAAAAACTTCTACTCTCAAGCACCTTACTGTTTGGTGGAGTGGGATGGGCCTAAAACATTTCATAGACAAATAAATAAAAGTATTAATACAAAAAAATAACTTCAAGAAGAAAAGAAGGTGGGGTAAATAATCAAGGATGGCCTCCTAGAGAATAGAGGACTTGTAACTGTGTCTTGAAGGAACCAACTGGAACTAAATGATATCAAGAAGTAGAAATAAGAAAGGTGTATTCAATTTGAAGGGAAACATGCAAATACAAAGAAGTTGAAGGCAAAATTTTGTTTAGGGGAAATAGCCAGTTTGGCAGGAACGGAGAGTTTGTAAAGTAAAATGAAAAATATTGTTAAGAGAGAGAAGAGAGCCATGTATCTCAAGAAAATGGTGATGAGGAGCCACTAAAATTTTTTTGTGTAAGGGAGTCACAAAAGACAGAAAAAATCTTTGTTTTCACATTTTCAGGTTGGTAGATTTGTAAAAGGAAGATCAGAACAGAGAAAAAGTAGACAAAATAAGAGGAGGCTATAGTAATAGTCTAAACAAGAGACAATAAAAATTTGAGGGAAGGTAAAGGAGTAAATGGACAAAAAGTGGCTGATATTTGTAAGACTTGTAGATGTAGAATCAACAAAACTTGGCAAGTTAACTAGATATATGGAGGTGAGGAAGATGAAAGAGATAAGAATCACTTCAAGTTAAGAAAAACATTTTTCTGTGTTTACATTGTCAGCAATGAAGCTATGATGTAGTGGATAGATAATTCTCTCTGGACAGAGTAAGACTATTTAGTTGTTCATGCCCTGTAAGAAATCAGGCAAGTCAAGGATTTCCTCTGGATTCAGCTTACAAATGGCAGATGGTGGATGGCATCATCTTTAAGATATTTTCTACTTCTCAAAATCCTTGATTCTATGTCATTATTATTAGTTGTTGTTTTTCTGTTCTGACACTACTTTCATGTTTTACAAATTGAAGAACTAAATAAAAACGTGAAAAAATAATATTATATATTGTAACACACTTTGTGGCTTTAAATCTTCTCCTGAAATAAAACATTACTGAAATAAAAACAGTTGTATTTATTTCTGTTCTTAGAACTATGATAGAGAGAATGATCCTTGTCTAGTATCAAAGTCTAAATGTGCAATGATTGCTTAGGTCAGGATTGATTAAAAAAGAATAAGTATTGCTTCAGGTATCATTTTTCAATTCACTACTTTATAATGTTTAATACAAGATTTAGATTTAGACACAAAGAATGTCAGAGATGGAAGGAACTTCATAAACTATGCAATGAAATTCCCTGATTTTACAGTTGAAGAAACTAGAGGTTTGTGAGGAGGTTAAATGACTTATCTAAGGTCATTTAAAAACTGGCAAAATCAGGACTTAAACCCAGAACTTATGACACCTGGTATAGTGAGTGAGAAATGGAATTAAGGTAATCTAAGTCTTACTTACAATTACTCCACAATGATGGAAATTTTACAGGGCTTGGCCAGTGTCTGATCTGAAGGTAATTTTCAGCTCTTTATCTTTGTATTAGATGACTACTTCCTAAATTATCAGAGTAGTTAGAGATTTAAATGAAATAATTTTACTAGGATTTGCTTGTGGAAAAGTCCTTAACCTTTATTTCCTTTTTATTTTTTCTACGGTTTAAGTCTGGAAAATAAAAGTTATTAACATATTGCATAGTGATCTATATAACTCAGAGATTTGTATGCCTCCAATTTTATATTTTACCATATGCCATAAATCACCAATTCTGGTACATGATCAGAAATTCATATTTAAGTGGACACATTAATTTAATTATATAAGTACAATTTGACAATAACTATAATAATAGTTAGATTTTATCTAGATCTTACTCAGTGCCAGACACCATAAAGAGCCCTTTGAAAATATCTCATTTGATCCTCACACTAACCCTGGGAGGTAGATACTATTATTTACCTTGTTTAACTGAGGCAGACAAAGGTTAAGTGACTTGCTTGAGGTCACGCAGCTGATAAGTGTCTTAGGTCAACTTTGCTCTTAGGTACGCTTTCTTGACTCCAGGGCCAGTACTCTATGTATAGCACCAATAGCTGCAATATTATAATGTGGATTTATGTAAGCCTGCTGGCATGACACCTGGAAGCAGTAAGAGATCATCAGCTAGTATGTAGGCTCCATGCTAGTTACATTAAAAAAATTAAAGAGGAAATTCCTTAGGTAAAATAAAAGAAAATCTGTTGTGAGAAGATTGTAAATCTGAAAAAAAAATCCCATTTAAGGAGTGAGAATGAGTGATAATAGATGGCTGGGCAGTCTGTAAACTACATGCATGACAAAAGAGCTAAAGAAAGATTCCCAGAATGTGGGATTGATCCCACTTCATTGGATTTGGGAGTGAATATGAATAAGGGTCCCAAAAGATGGGTGATCACAGATGGATTGCAAGCTCATTGTTATAGACAATATTCATATCTAAACCAAACCAATCTCAGACACACCAAGGAATAATTATTGATTTTTACGTGTATGCAAAACTCATTCATTATACACCAGAGAACTTGTAACTGTGATTCTAGTTCTCTTATTTATGCTAGACTTAAAGATAAAAGAGCTGGATTTCATTATGCTGAGTTTAAGAGCATTAATACTTCCCAGACAAATGCCCAAATTCAGCTAACTTCTAAAAGCGTCAACGATTTTATTTGTTCAATGGAGATAGTTGGACTACCTAATTCACTGGACTGGAGGGAAAAACAAAACCACTTTGGAAACTACAATATATGATAGAAATATGACATTATTACTAATATTGGATATCTGTTATAAAGCATATGAATCTCCTATAAACTTTTTCTTTTTTGGGATGGTAAGCTTTTTTTCCTAACAGTTCAAATCCTGAAGAAAAAGTCAGCAACAATCTGAAATAGAGACATTTATTAAAAATCTTTTCTAGGTTAGATTATCAATGATCATTCCATGAGGAAACAAAATAGACAAAATAAGATTAGAGAATGACAGGATCTCAGAATTGAAGTCTAGAAGAGCTCAGAGACCATCTAATCTGACTCATTATTGAACAAATCACCACTCCACAACATACCATAAGATTTCATGGCAAACTTCAGTTATCCAAGATTATGCTAGCATTCTCTCAAAAAAAAAATGGAAAGCTTGATTTCCTTTGGAAATGAATATAAATATTGGTCAATGGTCAAATGCAACTACTATGTACATACATTGCCGATCTAAGGTGGATCTTTAACTTTTAAAATTCAATAAACTTTATTTTAAAATGTCAAAACCATTCTTCACTCAAGATCATACAAAAACAGGCTACAGTTGATAGTTTCCTTACCTTTTTCATTACATTGTAAGCTCCTTGAGAACACGGAGTATCATTTGCCGCTCTTTGTATCCCTAGTGCTTAGCAGAACATAGAAGAAGCTTATAAATGCTTGCTTATGTACCAAAAATATAATTTAAATAATTTCAGGGAAATAATAATTTCAGGGAAGGTTCTTTCACATTTTGATAAATGATCCTTCTTAGAATGTGACTCATTGAATTGAACACCAGTTTTGTAATCTAGAAGGCAGCTACATGGTTCAATGGAAAGAGCATTGATTTCAAATCTGGCCCCAGATACTTACTAGCTCTGACAAATCACATAACTCTGGCTGCCTTCATCTGCTAGAGAAGGAAATGGCAAAACACTCCAGGTTCTTAGTCAAGAAAACCCCATTGACAGGATCAGTATAGTGGTGCATGGAATCCAGAAGAATTGGACACCATTGAATGACAAGAATAACAAAATCAGTTATGTAGAAGTGAAACAGCCTGCCTCAGGAGGCAATGGGTTTCTGCATCTTGAAGCTCTTCGAGTGAAGGATAAATGACTATTTTTTAGTATTGTGTAGAATAGATTTTTGTTCAGGTATAGGTTGAACAATATAGCTCCAGAATTCCATTCTTTCTTCCAAATGCAATAATGCTTAATTCATAGCCTTTCAGCATTTACCTTATTAACCTCTAGTGAT
Organism: Gracilinanus agilis; assembly: GCF_016433145.1. Taxonomy (NCBI): domain Eukaryota; kingdom Metazoa; phylum Chordata; class Mammalia; order Didelphimorphia; family Didelphidae; genus Gracilinanus; species Gracilinanus agilis. The sequence goes on from NC_058133.1 coordinate 444,739,413, forward strand.
GGTGACCCTACTATCTTCCAAGGCTATTAAATTTCCTTACAGGGAGTCAAAACTATCATTTTGGTAACTTCTATTCCATTGCTTCTAGTTTAAGTCCCTGGGACCAAGCAAAACAAGACAAATCCCTCTTCCATATGACAATTCTTCAAATATTTGAAGATAATGATCATGTTTCTTCTCCCTTCCCCATTCACCACCTCTTCAAGTGTCAAGTAATACAAAGAAGCTATTCTGTGAGGCTGATTCCATTTTTAGCCAAAAAATAATGTGATAAAAAGAAAGAAATACTAGCCTTGGGGACAGGAATAGTCTCTATTCAAATCACACCTCTGACACTTAATATTATTTCATGACCTGTATTATTAAGTAGAAAGGATGCTAGATTTGGAGGCAGATGATCTGGGTTAACCATACAGCATTGCTATTATTATTTGTGTGAGTTTGAAGTCCCTGCAAACCTTTGAATTTCAGTTTTTTTCATTATAATTTAATGGTGATAATTAGATAATCTCTATGGTGCAATACAGCTCCAAATCTATGAACTTATGACAACTGGCAAATCACTCAACCTTTCTGACCCTCATTTGAAAAAAGGGAGTAATTCTACCTGACTTCCTACTTATCCTGATATTAGATAAAGTATGTAAAGAGTTTTTTTGGTCTTAAATTGCCACAAAAATATCAGAAATAACGCTCATTTATGTGTAAGTTAGATTGATGAAATCACATATAAAGTCCACATCCATCTCTATCCTATCAATATAGCCTCTACGTTGGGTAAAATATCTATAGTGATCTTATGGGAGAACATGAACTGAATTTCCCAGGATGGGTAGGTATGAGCAACTTGTCATCTACTGCATCACTGGGAGAACTTCTAAAGGGATGAATATAGTCATTTGAGTATCTGTTTGCTAATTAACCAGCACGTATTTATTCAACAATAGGGATGTTTGCTAATCAACCAGCACATATTTATTCAATAATAGGGCAACTATTCCAGATTGGGGGTAGGGAAGTAGCAATATAATAATAAAGGAGCCTCTTCTTCCCTCAAGTAGCTTATATTCTACTAGGAAATCACAAGTTCACAAATAATTAAATATATGAGTAAATGTGTATGTGATAGAAAGTCCCCACATCTCCACTGAATTTTATCTTTATTTCAGATGCAACCTCATTTCAAAAATCTCTCATATCAAAATCTCTGGAATCCTTTATGCTCATCTGCCTGTTTTTTGAAGTAGCAACGAGAGACTTACCAAGCCAGGAAAGTGAAGGGAAAGAAAATATCATAGAGTAGTGACATGAATTGTTTGCATAGTTACCACAAAAGTAATAATTACACTGTAACTCCATGGGAACAATGGTAATTTCACAGTAGCTCGTGTTATTGTTATCGCCCTATATTCTGATAACTGTGAAATTAATTTGTGCCACCACTGTATGTGTCAGCCATAAGCAGTTCCCTTGGTAACAGTATTATGCTACCATAGAGAAGTAATGCTTGGCAGTAAAATGGGCAGCAGTAACCTGATTATGGGAAGGGGAGGGTGGACAAAACTCCTCTCTAAATACAAATAGCAGTGTAATCACTACTGGAAAGAAAAATGATATTCTTTAGGAAAGGAGTTCACTCTGTTAACTGTCCATTATCTATTGACTAAAGTAGTACAAATGAATACCAAACAAACAAAGAGATCAAATTACTGGTTTATTTCTAACAACAGACCCTGGGTATGTTAAGAAGCAGATAGAGGGAAATAAAAGAAAGTCATATATTTCTCTGACTATATTTTCTTTTCTTCCCCTGAAATGACTAAATTATTAGAAGCACTACAAACGTAAATACATCTATACACTTCAATGAAAATCACAAATGAAAGTGATAGTGAGGCCAGCCTGAGGTATAAACAAAGATACCAGATGAATTTTCTAAAACAATTTTGCTTAAGGAAAGTCATGTAAGGAAGAAGTTTCGTTACTTCATGGCTATAACTCCTCATTAAGCTATAGGAGGAAAAAATGTACCTTTGGCTAAAGAGCATGGTAGCTTAAGCACACAAAGGAAACATCTTGCGATTGACTAAAAGAATTATAACAATGTTGGGTCTGTATATATAGTAGCCAGTTAAATGGCACCCCATTCTAGCTGGAGGATACCAGGTTCAGAATCTGAGAATTCCAGAGTAGGAACCAGACCCTGAGAAGGAATTACTCTTCATGACCAGAAGGAGGGAATGCATCTTGTCAAGAAAAGAGTGATATACCAAGGACTACTAGATATTGAAAGAGTGGTCAAAAGAGTTAGGAAGCAGATCCAAGAAGCATAATCCCTTGCATTAAAGGAGAATACTGCCTATGGACTCAAGAGAGGATTTCTGGGCAAAAAGTCCTTTGGCATATTGTTATTTCTCACTGTCACTGTACTTTTCTCATGAACCTGTTTTTGAGAGAATGTGCCCTAGACTTTTGAGGAAAATGTGTTATACCAAGTCTCTTGTTATATCCTCTTAGGAAATACATTTTAAAAAAGTTAATTATGTCTATGTGGAAAAGTTTTAGTGGGTAGCACACAAGTGAGGACTTGTGAAAAGAGTATTAGAAGTATAATTCCTCAGAGTCACCCAGAGAAATCCAAGAGGAGGGATAGCCAGTTACCCTCTGATAATTCCAACTTTCAAGTTTGAGTGCAAATCAGAATTCCTTGGAGAAGGTTTTACAAAAAGAAATATACAAACATGGTCAGGTCAAATTCCAAATTTTGAGACAAATAGCTAGTTTCCTCTAAGATTGGAAAGAATGACAAAGAAACTCAATAGCGTAAAGAACAAATAAAATTAAATTAGTAGAAAAATAAATTTCTCAATCTACCATAATCTCCATTTGGTTTAGCAGTTTTCCTTAATACCAATTACCATTATTCAGTTGGAGTTACTGAAGGGAAGAAATAACATCTCTGACTTTTAATAGCAGTCTACTAATGAGTAAAAAATATAGCTGTGAGAACACTCACTGTTACAAGTAACTGAAAGTTGTAAAAGATGATAGGATCATTTACCTATGGCAAAAAAATGGGATTGGGGCATCATTTAAAGCAGTTTTCTTATTTTCTTTTTTTTTTAACAGACAAAAACTGAAATCAAGAAATGTGATATGACTTACCCAATGTCACACAGACAGTAGTGTGGCAAAACCCAGATATAGACTTTGGACCTGTGATTCCAAATTCAGTATACCAAAATCAGCATCTTTTCTATCTGTGTTCATGTGTGCCTGAACTTGGATCAAAGGAAGTTTAAGGAAACAGGACAGTTATCTTTAATAAACGCCTCATTCTAAAGAAAACTAAAATGAGATACAGACTATCCCATTATCTCAGCAGGAATTACAAGAACAGAATTTGAAACCTGATGTTCTGATGTTAAATTTCTAACATTTTCCCCAAATACATATAGAAAATCACATAATTTAAGAATTCAAGAGACTTATGTCAAGTTATTTTATCATTTCATATTCAAAACTAAGACTTAAAATGATCAACTCATTAGATTTAGACATCCATTGAGTACATCAATACTTTTTAGGGAATTTTAAATCTTATATTGAGTTTTGACATTTGTTCTAGCAATCAGATAATTAGAAATAGAAGGCACTTGAGGAGCTAATAGATCAACATTATCATCTTACAAAGAAACTGAAGCCTTATAGAGGTTGAGATTTGCCCTGGGTTTGATAGAAATGAGAAAGAGGCAGGATTTGAATCTAGATCTTCTATATCGAAAGCCACTGTACTTTTCATTGCACTATGTTGTCTCTCCTATCTATGTTTTCAACAGCATTTCTCTCATCAAATAACAATAATTAGTAGCTAATGAAAAATATGCCAGAATGAAGTTTTACTTGAGTGGGGAAAAAAGCCACTTTCTCGCTATTGACCAATAAGGCCTCTTTCAACTCTAAGATTTATGATTCTATGTCCGTACTAGTCATCTGAGAAAGCAAAGGTGAAGGGTCGACTTATGATCCTCTTTATCCAGTTCAAAATGTGTTGTATCGCCCAGAGGTTCTGATCTTTATCTCAATCCTACCTTCTCCTTTTGAAATGTAGCTTCCAGATATTACCCCAACAAGCTTTAACTTTAATCCATTTTCAAACTGCATAACAAAAATCCATAACAAAACTGCTACAGCCAGAAGGTCATCTGAAAACCATTATACCTCAAAAATGTTAAGTGACAGGGATAATGCTCAGGGTATGGTAAATGAGATACATCTATGGCTAACCCAGCCTCTGTGTCTCTACTGTGAAGATATTTGGCTGGAGAGGACCTGACATTTTTTCAAACTGTCAGGGTAAAATCCTGTTATTTCTTTGTCAACCAGAATTCAAGTATGAACACAGGGCCAGGTTAGTTCTACATATTCTTCATGTCATAAAGTTTTCCCTACCTGCTATTTCCCCTCCTTAATTTTCAGTAACAACTTTTAGGTTTACTCCCACCCCATTACAGCTTCCTACATTATAGTTAGCTGCAGATCCAAACCCCCTTCTCTCATTTTCTCCTCTCATTCCTACCCAATTCTTCCTTGCTTTTCACAATGACATTTCTTCCACAATCTGAGAGATACATTTCTCAAAAAAATGCTTCATTTGCTATATTCAATGAAATTTTTGAAATCAGTTTCTTCTAGACCTGGTCATTAAAAGCTGTAATTTCTAGTAATAGGTGAAGCTGTGTCTGGTGGATTACTTTATTGTGGTAGTCCTGAACTTTGGTAGGGATAAAGGTAATCATTATTATTTAGCACGAATATGGTGAGCAACAGGGAGGCAAAACAGCACCTGGGGCTGCTTAAGAAGAGAAGAATTAAAACCCAGGAAGGAGTTAGGAAAAGAAGGAAAGAGATAAGATATAGAGAGAGACAGAAACAGAGAAAGAGCTATCTTTATCTTTCTGTGGCCAATATGAAAAGGAATTTGGAAAGAATAAATTTATTTGAATACTGCCTCCAACTCTCAAGTGCTAACTACCTATATACTAGTTTCTTAACATCCCTGAATTTCAGTTTCAAAAACAAATTAACAAAATAAACTATGTTATCCTCACTCTCTGGATCATTGTGGGGAGTTAAATGAGATCATGTAATTTTTTAAATTGCTTTAAAACACTTAAAGATATTCTCTAACTTCCAATAATCAGAAAAAGGAAATCTCCTGTATTTTTGACCATTTCATAAAAATCTTGATGTAGAATACGTAAAGGAAAGTAATGTATAATTAACCTGTAAAGGTAGGCTAAAGCCAATCTATTATGATCTTAACATGCAAAACGAATGAGTTTTCATTTTATTCTATAAGTAAGATGGTACATTGGAACTTTTTGAAAAGGGGAGTGAAATGATCAATCTTCTATTTAAGATTCTTAGTATGTATTTAGACTTTAGATTAGAAAGGGTACAAATTGGAAGCATACAAAAGGGGAAAAGTGAAGATAGGCTGAATTAGAGTGGTAACCAAATGAATAGAGAAAATGAGATGCATTTTAGAAATACTAGAGACAAAATCAATATTTAGGTAACATTTTAAATATGGAAAGGGAAGAAAAAGTTGATGATAACTTTAAAGCTAAGAATTTGGGTTACAGGAAGGATGGTGGTGATCATGACAAAAATATAAAAGATGGGAAGAGGAGTGATTTGGGGAGACATATAATGAACTTAATTGGGAATATGTTGGTTTTGAGATGACTCTTAGTTATCCTGCTGAAAATAACTAATAATTACTTAGTAATAAAGGATTAGAAATCAATAAAAAAGATACAGATGGATATGTAGATCTGGTATTTACCTGAAGACATAATTGAATTCATAGGTGTTTATTAGATCATTGAGTAGAAAAAATACTCCTGGGGGACAGAGATGATTATTAGATGGAAAATGGATGATGATAAGCAAAAAAAAAATCTAAGAGGTCTGAAAGGTTAGAGGAGAAGAACTAAGAAAAAAGCATTTTCACAAAAACACAGAGAAGAGAATATTCAAAAGAAAAGGCTGGGAAATAGTACTGAATATGCCAGAGAAATCAAATGAGGGTATCCAGGAAATATCACAGATGGAAAAAGAATTCCACCTTTATCATCATGTGTTCCAGATTCTCCTTTTTAAGGATAAATATGTTTATTTCATAAAATCCAGAAAGATATTACTGAGCAACCTTAAGAAAGATCTTAAAAAGGTTATATCATATTACCTTTGGAGAACTCCCTTTGCAATCCCATTGTTTTATTTAATGTCTTGAACTCCCTCCTTTAGATGTGTCATCTATATTTGTAATATAAAAATAAGAACTTCCACTTCAACAATTTTTTCTTGTTAAAATTTTTAACCACAAGATTATATGTATCCTTTAGTGCTCTGTACAAACCAAGTGCTTAGAGGTTTGTTGAATTCATGTTGTGATATGAACACTGTTTTCTCTCCAATTTTTTTTGAAATATGTAATCTTAAAGCTGTCATTGTTCTTGCCACCATCATTATAGGAGTATTTACAGTAGCAGCAGCAGTAAACTCTAATTAATGTAATATCTATTACATGCTGTGTTTTACAAATATTATTTCATTTTATCTTCACAACAACCCTGGAATGTAGTGCTAATATTATTCCCATTTTATTACTAAAGAAACTAGGACAAACAGAGACAAAATGACTTGCCCAAGTTCACACAAGTAAATGTTTGTGAAGGATTTGAACTCGGGTCTTCCTTACTCAAAGACTCAGTGCTCTATCCCCTATACTTTCTAGCTATCTTAAAAGTAAGATGGTTTGTAGTCTATTATAACTTGTTTAGTTATTTTAAAAAATGAAAGTATGACATGATTCTTTACTCACAAATTTGCAATCATGTATTTAATCACTTTATATTTCTAATGGGTTATAATTAAATTCAAGGTGACAATTTTGGTATGTCTTCAACTTTCTTTGAGACAAAATCTTAGAAAAAATGGTATTTTATCAGGTGAAATGTCTGGAAAGATGGTGAATGAGAAGTCAAGGTGGAAGAAAAGAATTAAAATGTTCTCAGATGACAGAGAAAAGGTGGTTCCAGAGTTTGAAGTAATAAAGGAAATAATAACAAAGGAAGAATCTTAAACCTTTGGTCTCAGAGATATTTGCAAAAAAAAATTGTAAAATATACAATGTAAACCAGAGGTTCTGATTCAGGGGAATAAATTTGACTTCTTATATATCATTGAATTGATAAAATGTCATATATAACTGAAATCTGATGCTAGGAAATCTGTTTTTATTGGATTTACTCTTTATGGTTTTTCTAATGGTTCTCACTAATGGCGTTACCTAATGATCTTTGTAATATTAGTATTTTGTGCTTGTATTATTTTCATATAGGAAAGATAAGGCACCTCAGCTATAATTCAAGCACTCAAACTAAAAAACACTCTTAACTATAGTAGCCTTTATTTAAACCAACCCCCTCTGCCCAAAAGATCAAAAAAGAAACACAAACAAAACCTATAAATAGTGAAAACAACATCCCTTCCATATCCAGTAGTTCTCCATATAACCCAAGGATCATACATTCTTACAGTATCCCTCTAGAATTAAGGATTCCCATAAGAGGAAGTCAATTTGAGATACAAGTGTGCTAATAGAATCATGGCATCTTATTAGAAGCGCAGGACTTGGAAGTAAAGAAATATCTGAGTTCAAATCCCACACTTCATGCTTACTTTCTGTGAAACAAATTAATTTCATTGAGTTTGTTTGCTCAACAGCTAAAAAAGGGAACTGATTTAGGCAATATTGTTGTTTTCATTGTATTGCTTGAACCCAACCATATGCTATTTTTAGATATTTTGTAATAACTTCAAAATTAATTTCTCTTTTAATCTCTTCCAGTATTATTGGTAGTATTCAGAAAAGATCATCATAGATACATGTTTTATCTGATATTCTGAAAATCTGATTGTTGTAGTTTCAATAAATATATAGTTGATGACTCAAAGTCCTTTAAGTCAACCCTCTTGTCACTGTAAAAAATGATTATTTCCCCTCTTTGTATCAGTTTATTCTCTCAATTGCAAATACTTTTCTTATTGCTATGGGGAGCTTTTCTAGGGATTTCTCAAATAGTAATGAACTTGGTCACATTACCTTTGAATTTTTTTGAAAAGACAATACTTTAACTGCATCACATCTAATGCTGACTTTTAGCTTTGGCTTAATGTCTAAACGTGTTATAGAAGTGTACATTTATTTCTTTTTTATGTTGTTAAAAATAATGAGTGTTCTATTTTGTCAAAAGCTGTTCTACATCTAGACATGATTTTTGTTCTTACTGAACCAATCATAAATTTTGGCTATAATTCTACTCTGGTCACGACATTAAAACTGTTTTTATATGTTATGTGGCTTCTTTGTTCATATTTATGTGTTAATTTAAATTTTTGCATCATTATTCTTTAAGCATATTAATCTATAATTCTGTGTTCTGACTTTTTTATAGATATCATGATCATTTGTATCATAAAAAGAATGTGATAAGATCCTTTCTATTCTATCTTCACAAATTATTTAAAATGGAATTAATTGATTCTTGAATGGTCAATAAAATTTGCTTTTTAAATCCATCTGTTCTTGTTTTTATTCACTTTGAGAACTCATTTGCAACATGTTCAGTTTGATTTTTTTAAACAAATTAATGCTCTACTACTTTTTCTGTTAATTTGGAATTTTTATATTTTTAAACATTTATTTCACTTAAGTTCAAAATTCTTTTACTATAGTAATGTGCAAAAATAGTTTATGATAAATCCTTATGTTTTTCTATCATTTCTTTTCTTTTAGACAATGGCAGTTTGTTTTCCTATATTTATTCAGCTTAGCTAAGGGTTTTTCTATTTCACTGATTTTCTAAAAATAATTTTATAAATTCATTTGCTTTTTTGTTTTTTTTAATTTTTTAATTATTATTTGACCTTTAGATTTTGCTTTTTTTTGCTTAATTATCTTGGGTTTTATATTAATAGATATTTAATTCAGTGATCTTCTCTCAATATAAGTTGACAAAAATTCTTTAAAGATGTAAATTTCTCCTTATGGAATGATTTGGCTATATGTCACAAATGTTTATATTATCTAATTGGTGTCATTAAATTTCCTGAAAATGGCTATAATTTGCACAATTTGTTTATTGAACCACTAATTCTTATAGTATTTTAATTGTGCTTTACTGAATATAATTTCTATTGTTTTGTGGTCAGATTATATTTATTTTTCACCTTTCTGCATCTTTTGAGGTATCTGTGTCCTATTATAAATTCACTTTTTGTAAAGGTGAAATTCACAAATCTAGAAGAAATAACTATTATAAAAAGATAAAATAAACTTGAAAACTATATTTATACTGTTCTATTCATATTCAATAATTTTCAGTTAGATATCATATCAAACATCAATCTTTTCTAAAATTCTATTCAGGATATTAATATTTTTCTTATTTTTATTTATGTAATAAATTTTTTCTAAGTTTAAAGAGTTCGATGAAATCTTCCTTTATTTTAATTTTACTGTCTATTTCTCCTTACAATTTGTTTTGTATTCAGATAACTATCTTGATGCTATGCCAATAAATGAAAATAAGTTGAACATTGATATTACTCTGTTTGACATGGTACATTTCAAAATTATAGTTTACTTTTAACTACTTAAATTAAGGCTATGATTTTGTTTTTCCTTTGAGTTTTTGTTGTTATTGTTGTTGTAGCTGATTTTGTTATGATAGCTTATATTTTCTACTTTTAAAAATTTTGACTTTGTGTTAATATTTTCTTTTTGTCTCACAGAACCTTTAACTTTTGATTGGTCCATTCTAAATTTTAAGGAAATGATGGTTTAGCTGAGTTTTTACTAAGCTGGGTTCTAAGGGGGTATTCAGGGAAGGCTTGTACCCTCTGGTGTGGGGACTTGCTGAACACTTTTCAGGGAACCTTTCCTCAACTGGTGTCCACATGCCACACAGCTCTCACCTATGGCTCCAAAAAGCTTTAGCAGGCACAGCAGCCACTCCCTGAAAAACTCCCCTGTCTTGGCAGACAGCCTATACCAGGTTTAGGGGAAGTAAGAAGCCTAGAGTACATCAGGGAATTAGGGAGCTATTTATCTCATACATGTGAATACTTCTCCTGGTGGAAAGGAAGGAATGAAAACTATTTCTTCCATTGATCATAAAGGTAAAGTAGGTGCTGTGAAGATGGGATTAACTCTCCCTTTGCCCACTTTTAGATTTAATCACCAGAAGTGTATACACCCCACTTATACTTAAGTATGAGGAGGTCTGTGACCCACCTGTGCTATAGTGGGTGATGAATCAGAAACAACTGACTGTCCACTAATTATCTACTCTCTCTCTCGTTTCCTTTCACTCTTTTTCCTTTTATAAATAAACTACCATAAAAAGTCATCCTGACTTGAGTAATATATTTCCAGTGACCACATTTTTATACATTTAGTACAACCTTTAAATTTTAACAGTTACAGTGCTATGGAGTACTGAGAGATTGGTTAGATATCCAAGAAATCAAGATCATACAATGCATGCTGCACTATCATCAGTTATCTTGATTTTTGTCTCCCCACTGGGTTTTGATGACTCTTTTCAAAGCTAAATTTTGAGCAACTCTGGTTCACTTTTTTTAGGATTAAAATTATCTGGAGACTGTATTTTAATTTTATAATTATTTATTTAATAGAAAAAAGCAGGCCAGAAAAAGAGAGAGAGTTACTTGTAGGAGCTGCTTGACTGGCTAGTTGGGAATGCAAGAGCCCGGGACTGCCTGGTCAGCCAGCACATCTAGATATTTCCTATGTGAGCAGCTATGAAAGCCTAATCAGGGTATGAGCCACCTATGTCCATGGTTCCAGAAAAAGGGAACCTTTCTGTCCTTTCCATGAACTTATGCTCATTGTAATGGCCCTTTCTCAAGACTCTCTGATTGGAGGACTCAGATCTCATTCAGAATAAGAGGTGAGTCTTCCAGTCTAAGAGAATACTTGCTTACAGATAAAACAAAGAACTTGTCTCTACCCAGCCAGTGTTTTATCAATGAGAAAAGTTGTAGACAAAAGGAGATAAGACTCTCCTCAGGGAGAAAAAAAATCAAGCTTCAGCCCTAAAATCAAAATTTTTTTAAGATTTAAAATCAAAAGGTTGTTTTGGAGGCCAAAAAGGGCTACACATTATTATGACCTTCTCACAATTTAATTTAATTTTATGCAAGGGTCAAAAGACATCACCAATGTTGTCATTTTGGATCTCTTTGAGAACTGGAAAAAGGAATTATTTAATTTCTTTAATTTAATGGGGGACCTGTAGATTCTCTTACCATAGATATGTGTAGGGATTAACCAGCCACAGTGATAGGAAGTAGGAAGGGGTTGAGGGGACCCACTGCTCGTCCGGCATCAGTTGCAGGCTATCAATTTCTGTTAGGAGAGTCAGTTGCTGAAAGTTAGGCCTGGCAGTTGCAGGAAGTTGGCTGCTGGGTGTGAGTTGGTCATTGAGGGTTGTTTGTTGGTAGTGTGGGTTGGTGTTGAGTTGCTGGAATATAAAGGCAGGCCTGAGCTTACTGAGAGGACTTTTGGCTTTAGCCTTTAAAAGGCAGAGAGATGAATGAAGTCCTAGAAAAATTAGATTTAATAGATATGTGGAGAAAAATAAAATAAATAGGGACAAAAAGGAATACACCTTCTTTTCAGCTGCAAATGGTACATTCACAAAGATTGACCATGTAATAGGGCATAGAAACATTGCAAACAAAGGCAAAAGAGCAGAAATAATAAATATAACCTTCTCAGATCATAATGCAACAAAAATAATAATTAGTAAGGGCACCTGGACAGGCAAATCAAAAACTAATTGGAAATTAAATAATATGATTCTCCAAAACCAGCTAGTCAAAGAAGAAATCATAGAAACAATCAACAATTTCATTGAAGAAAATGACAATGATGAGACATCCTATCAAACTCTGTGGGATGCAGCTAAGGCAGTACTCAGGGGGAAATTTATATCCTTGAGTGCAAATATTAACAAAATAGGGATGGCAGAGATTAATGAATTGGGCATGCAACTCAAAAAATTAGAAAGCGAGCAAATTAAAAATCCCCAGATGAAAACTAAATTAGAAATACTGAAAATCAAGGGAGAAATTAATAAAATCGAAAGTAAAAGAACTATTCAATTAATAGAAAAGACTAGGAGCTGGTATTTTGAAAAAAACAGATAAAATAGACAAAGTACTGGTCAATCTAATAAAAAAAAGGAAAGAAGAAAACCAAATTGACAGTATCAAAGATGAAAAGGGAGACCTCACCTCTAATGAAGGAGAAATTCAGGCAATCATTAAAAACTATTTTGCCCATTTATATGGCAATAAATATACCTATCTAGGAGATAAGGATGAATATTTACAAAAATATAAATTGCCTAGATTAACAGCAGAAGAAATAGAATACCTAAATAATCCCAAATCAGAAAAAGAAATTGAACAAGCCATCAAAGAACGCCCTAAGAAAAAATCACCAGGGCCTGATGGATTCACAAGTGAATTCTATCAGACATTCAAAAAGCAACTAATCCCAATACTATACAAATTATTTGATATAATAAGCAAAGAAGGAGTCCTGCCAAATTCCTTTTAAGACACAAATATGGTACTGATTCCAAAGCCAGGTAGATAAAAAACAGAGAAAGAGAACTATAGACCAATCTCTCTAATGAACATAGATGCAAAAATCTTAAATAGAATACTAGCAAAGATACTCCAGCAAGTGATCAAGAGGATCATTCACCTGATCATGGTGGTTCAACATTAGGAAAACCATCCACATAATTGCCTCTGGGATCTTTAGAGAGCAGGAGGTCTGTCTCATAGGCAAGGATCTGCTATCAGTTGGCTACTGACAGTTTGGGCTGCAAAAGAAAACTGATTGAAGGAGTGAGTGAGTGGTGGCTATCCATTATTTTAGGGAGTTAGGTAGTTAGTGAATCATCTATAGATAGAGTAGATAGAGGTTGTGCCAGGCAGAAGAAACTGTCCTCTGAAGACAGTTAGAGGTAGTACTAGGAATTTTAGGTAGTTATTAGGAATTTTAGGTATATTTATAGGGTATAAGATTAGTAATCTCTCCTCTTTTCTGTCTTTCTATCTGTACTTCTTTCTTAAATTAAACAAAGTTTTTTTTAATTAAACTACTCTCTCATTTTGTCAAAACCCCTATTTTAACCCTTACAGAACTAAAGACAACAACCAACTGACAAACCAAAACCAACCTCTTTCTTCATGTCTTCTAGGAATTCAAATTCAGTGAGTGTGTGTGTGTGTGTGTGTGTGTGTGTGTGTGTGTGTGTAATGTGTGTGTCCACACTGCACCTTTACTGTAAATATTTGGGACTTATTTTCTTTGTCTAAGTTTTGTTTCTTTGCAATCTTTGCCATAATAATATAAAGTGCTTCATCATGAGTCTTTTAATTTTTTTTTGCTTTTTTGTTTACTAATTCTTTCTCCCAATATTATTTTCCCAAATGGAACCCATAAATTGTATCTTCCAGATCCTTGTTGCTTTATCAGGATACTGAATTATATTATTCAAGGATACCAGTGGCAGTACAGTACAGGTTGATGAAAACTTTAAGAGAGTCCTAAAAAGTGTTATCTAGGTCAATTCTGCTTCTGGTCTAAACCTTGCAAGCTCCTGACCAGAAAGGTCAATAGAGATATAAATCTCTCTATAGCAAAAATTAATAATATTGAAATAGGTATCAAGTGACAACATTTGTACAACCCAGTGGAATTGCTTGTCAGCTCTCGGAGAAGGGAAGGAAGGGGGGAGGGAAAGAAAATGAATCATGTAAACATGTAAAAATATTTTTAAAAATAAAATAAAAATAGAGATATAAAGAGCATGTGTAACCAGGCTGAAGAATATTAATACAATTAATTCTTCTTGTTATGAGTGTGTGATCCTATGATCACAATTAATGAAGAATTTATTGAATGCTTAAAATGAGACTGGCACTTTGCACAGCCCAGTGAAGAGGTGCAGAAGGGAAATTGTATAGATCATATCATCTGAGAAATGTGTGACCAGCAAAGGAGGTAAAGTGTCTAGATTTAGAGAACTGCCAGGTAGTCATTATGTTCTTTTGAAATGATTGCAAAATTGTTTCTACATGTAATTTTTAAAAAAAGGAAATCAAAACAACAATAGAAAATATGATTACTAGAGATTACAAGAGATCTACAAATATGAACTCAGAATGTATGGTTGAGTCTTGGTTGCTGTCCTTTGTTTTTCAAAAAGGACCAATGCCATCTTGGTTGATGACTTAATTTATGGGGAGTTGTATGTAGTTGTGCATAGCTGTTCAAAATCATCAGCCTCACTTCTTCCTAGTGTGGCAAGACAAAAGTCAGGGCAACTGCTGATGATCCAGAATACAGACATGCTTTTATTGTCTCAATATCTGATCCAATTCTAGCTATTCCATAGCACCTGCTTCTACTGCCTTCATGGATGCTGAAATGATTTTTTTCTCATTCATTATTTTCTCTTAATATGGCAGGGGACATATTCACATGCTTGGGATAGACATCTCCTTAACTCACTGAAAGTGTTTGAGATCAGTCAGTGCCAAGATGGTTTTACCTGAGTGGGGCCACTGCACATGCTATGGCTTCTTAGAATCACAGTTGAGAGTTGGGTAGCAAATGAATGCCAAAGGTGGATTAGCTGCACTTGGTACACTCTCACACCAGAGGTGCCAGTCTTCCCTGAACAATCCATATCCTCCTTCCTAAAACATGTCTTATGGGACCACATGAATAAGATTCACAATGGAAGAAAAGGTATTAGTGTGTTTTGAAATGTACCACTAGTTAGAGAACACACATTGAGGAGATCAGTGATATGTCAAAATATCAAAGTATCAAAATTGTCTCATTAGATCTCTATATTAAGGATCACAATACGTTTCTATCACCATGTTTGAAAAAAATCCATTTCAAGTTATTGTTAAGAAAATCTTTTCTTCTACTAAGTATATAGCAAAATAAGTATCTTCTACTACAGTTTCACAAACAGATCAAAAAGCATTTTACCAGAAGACGTCAAGGAAATAAGCTTCATGGTAAATTTTTATAAAGGCAGAAGCACCATTTAAATGTCACAGGATTTAGATTTTTTATTTCTTAAACCCACATTTGCTAAACTTTTCAGATTGGATATTCTTCCCCCTCCACATGTACGCACTGAATATTCTGCCCCCTCTATATGTACCCCTTAACCCAAAATATAAAATACTTGTAATATAATTAAATTAAATATATTACATGCTATATAATTATCTCATTTATATAAACAAGGTTATTAGCTTATATATGATGCCTTTAAAATAACTTCCATTTGCAGTTCCATTTCAAACTGCAGATTTGACGCACTCGCTAGGAAAAATACCACGTTTCCTGCTGTGCTAAACTTACTGAAACAAATAGAAGAAACAACATTATTGTGTTGGGTTCCTGCTTTACTATTTTGTAATTGGGCCATACTATGGCAAATATATTTCTTTATAACATATCACTGACTAACTATAATAACTTTTGGTTTTCATTCCCTTTCCTTATGTACTGCATAAGTTTTTGAATTATTGTCTTCCATCAAGAATAAAGGGGGTATGACAGAAAAGATTTCAAATGACATTCATCAAAAATGTTTACTTTAGAGAGCTTTTCATGATGATAATTGTTCCTACTTATATGATTGAATACCTATTTTGACATACATATGCATATGTGTGTATAGTAATACACTTATTTATAGACAAGAAATAAGGGAAGAAAGACAAGGTTTAAAAAAGTTAGAAAAGGGAAAATAATTTTGAAGTGCTTTCTTAAAATTTCAACATATTATAAATCATAAAAGCAGCATGAAGCCAGAGTAGGAGAGATGAACTCATCATCTTCAGAAAGACCTGAGATCAAGTCCAGCCTCTGACACACCTTGGCTGTATGAAACTGGGCAAGAATTCTCAGTGCTTTAGCCCAGAGATATCATGTGTAGCCTGAGGTTATAATATTACAGAGTGCCTCAAAGCAGATTAAAATATAATTAGGAATGTTTTACAAAATAAATAGAAATCCAATAGAACAAAGATTAATATTAACCTGTGCTTTTCTTAGTCAATATGAGATCTGCTAGAATCATTACATTTCTGCTTCTGTCTGATTCATTCCTTACCCCATTTAGAGTTTTCTTGGCAAAGATAATAGAGTAGTTAACCCGTTTAAGTGACTTGTCCAAGGTCACAGCATAATCTATAGAAGAAAGTCTTAGAAGGAAAATTAACTGCTTAGGTGGTTTGTTATTGTCCTCGGTTCTCTAAGATGTCCAAAATGACTTCACTGGTGATGTCTTTTGAATCTTGCAAAAAAAAGGATTTAAGTTGTGAAAAGTTAATATTAATGTGTACCTATTTTTGACCCCTAAAACAGACATTTTCTCATCTAGATTATTTTACAGATGAGGAAACCAAGACAGGCTAAGAGACTTGCCCATCTAGTAGGTGTCTAAAGACAAATCTGAACTCAGGAATAGGAGTCTTCCTGATTCCAGGCCCAGCACTCTATCCATCTGCATCATCTAGCTTACTTTCCCACAAGTTCTTTCTATTCGAATTCCAATTTGACACCACCTCTCTTTAGTCTACAAGATGGAGAGAAGAGGTTGATTGAATTGGGGAAAAATGGAGTTTTTATACAATGAAATCAGAAGTAAGGTTCCTATCTCTGTAAATTTGATACTGGACAGAAGCAGGTTTGGTTTTTTTTCCCTCATTTTCTTAAAGTTGACTCAATTTAATCCTTGCTAACAAAAACATCATTTTCAATAAAATGTTCTTGATTTTTTATTTCTAGGAGGACACTAAATAATAAATCCCCATTAGAGGAATGTGACAAATTGTTGTTATAACCATACATTATGAAATTGATAAATTCTTCACAAAAAGATAGCAAATTTCCTTTTGAAAGTAACCTGATTCTTCAATATAACTTGGGCCTTGAGGGCTTTGCCTTAGGGCCACCCTGCCAAAGTGGACCTCCCTTTGGAGGAAAGGATACTTCCAGTAAAAGTAAGAATTTAATCTAGTTATGTCAAATTCTGTCAAATGGCAAATAATTTGACCCCAGGATGTCAGTCTATTTTCTAATGAAAATGCATTTCTATTGTGATGATTATACATTTGTGGTGATCAAATACATTTTAGTTAGTGAACATTAAACACCAAAGTATTATAATCAAAGGAAAAAATCACTTATGTTGAAGATTGTATTTATTACTCTCATTCTCTCTTATCAAAGATATATTAAGGAAAACAAGATCTGTATTATTTCAAATATATCTGGTTTAGAGCTTCATCTTTATAGAGCTAGCACCTGTGAAATTTAATTGCATTTGCTGAAGAATGGATTATAAGGGCACCATAAGTTTTTATTTCAGATAAAGAACACAGAGAACAAAAGCCCTTTAGGAATAGACTCACTTGCCAATGTAACCTTAATAAAAGCTAGAGAAAGATAAACATCACAAATATATATAAATGATGTCCTGAAGCCTTCTGCCTATAGGCAGCTCTGCCTCTCGAAATGGATTTTTTCAGAGAATTCAGAGATTTTAAAATGGTATAGGAATTCACTAAGGGGGATAAATAAATGCATTTATTTGCTAAAACTTTAATTAGACACATCCTACTGTGTATCTTTGATATTAAATATCCCTACAGAATCTCCCTTATATTTATCTTCCTATTCCAAAGTAAAATTCATTTGAATGTGATCACCAAGGTGTAGCATATTCAATGATATGGAACCCTCTCCTGAGAAAAGAGGAGGAAATTAAAGCGATTAGGAGATAACAAGTTGCATATTCTAGCTATAAAAACAGACACCTTAGGAAAGTTAGCTGCCTAAATGGTCATATAAAAAGGACAATTAAAGCTAATTTAGTCTTGTCTCCTAGGATTTGTAAACCTATACTTTCATGCATTGAATTGAGAATAGAAGACTCTTGTTTAACTTGACCAATTAACAGCTAATCCTTTTTCAAATCTGGTGATAAATAGTTATCACATCTTTATAAGACAACTTTTCATTTTCTAAAATGGCATTTTCAGAGGATGTGCTTTCAATACATTTTTGAGATTGAAAAATGTTTCAAATTAATTAGTACAAAGTCACATAGTAAAAACATTTTACTGAAACAAGTAATGCCTCTGCCGGATTTCAGTATTCACTGAAACAATAAAAAACAAATGAGATAGATCCATGTGTATTGTCAAATTTAATATTACACTGGGATCATGAGAAGAAAAAAAATGAGCAAAATAAACCTGAAAGCCATGGAATCAAGAGTGACACAAGATAAACCAGTAAATTTCAGTTTGACCACTAGGGCATATAAGGACCATGAAAATGATAGGAAATGCAAAAACACTTTAGTTCTAGGGAAGGAGTTTAAATCAAATAGTTAACTTTCTGATACCCCACTCCTGAATTGTGGTATCTGCCCTTGGACAGAGGCATTGAATCTCCACTCTAGGAATCAGCTCTCTGACTCTATGTAGTTCTCAGCATCCTTCATATCTATTACTACAGTGTGCCTAGCTCCTTCATTCACGTTTGTCATTTACCAAACATAGATCCACCTTCTCATAGCCAGTTAGAAATCTTCCTTTATTAATGTAACACAGTTGCCACAAATGTGAGATCCCAAAGATCCCAGACAAAATCGTCTTACCAAGCTAAGAAACAACCAAGGGAAACAATTGTAGAGTGCAAGTGCCCAATAAAAACAAATAAAAAGACTAGTGGAGGAGAAAAGCAAAAGTCTAAGACACCCCTGTTTTACAAAAATCAGTGGGTTCGGTCACCAAATCATATTCTTAAAGAATATCTATTTTTTTGGAAGGAGAACATGGAATACAAAAGGTCAGAAAATGTTTTTTGAAAATTGTACTGAGCTGTAACATAGAAAAAATTTAAAGAATAATAAAAAAGAATAAATTTTAGAAGCTAACTAATAGTAACTGATAGATAATGGGGGAAACATAACAATGAGATAAAGGAGGAAAATCTCTATCTAGTTCTAAAGAAATCATTTTCAACCCTTCAAGGTTACCCATAGAATCCAAAAAGTTCCAACCCCTTTCTAGAGACCTTATCTACTAATCCAAATATAGGTTGGGTAACTTGCATGTCTATGCTATACATATTTTCTTTTTTTTAAAATAAGGTTTCTATACCCAACTGATATTTTGATATTCTTTTTTGTCATTTTAAGATCTTTGCAGACTAATTCCATCATCTAGATTTGTAATAGTTTGCTTCTAATTCGTTTGTTTCTACCACCCACTCAGTGTCTTACTTTTTTTTTTTTTGCCCACTGAATTTGACTTCCATCTCCTGATTCTCCTCTTCACCTTTGCCTTTTGAGAATCATATCTCATCTTTCTTTTAACTCAGGCAAGATTAGACTGCTTATGAAGCTTTTCCTGATGACTCTAGTTATTACATTTTCCTTCTCTGAGTCATGTTTCGATAGGGTAAACGTTTACATTTTCTATATCCCCTCCACCATTCCCCCCAAAACTCTTTTAGAGAAGGGACTTTTCCATTTTTTCTTTTTTTTAAATATTTTATTCATCACCTACTTTTTCATTTTTAAGCTTGTATTCTCAAACGCTTGGCGTGTTGCACAGAGCAGGGGCTTAGTAAATGCTTGTTCAATTGAGAACAATTTGAATTATTTGGGATTCCAATAAGGTATATGAAAATGAATTCTATGGTGTTATTTTAAAGTCAAATGTCTTCCTCGATTTTGATGAAACAAAGAAAGGTGAAGATTTGAGTGTTTTTTTTTACCTTCATTTTATTCCTAATACAATAATGAGTCCTGATTTTAAATAGATGACCTGTTGTTCCATACTCTACTTATTCCTTCTAAAGACTTTCCCTTCCTTTCTTTACTCATCCAAGAAAAAGTAGCTGCTCTCAAAACTTCTAAAATCTAGTGAGATTTACTCCTTAGGATATCATATATGGACTTAATTAGGGATCAAGTAAGATAATTCTTGTATAATACTTTGAAGACTTTTAAAAACTATATAAATGATACATGTTATTTTATTTGGTATATTGAAATCTAGTAATATTGAAAGAGTAAATGTGTTTATTTCTTCTTATCTATTTGATTACTTTTATATTGTTTAATAGGCTTATAAATAATAATATGAAAGTAAAATTGTATTTAAGTCACTATGAAGCATAAAATGACTAATAATAATTACATTATTATAATATCTGTTTATGACTATAGTATCCTAGTCTGTAGCATGCCTAGAGGGAGGTTGGTATAGAAAGCATGTTAAATTTCGAATCAGAAAGATTTAGGGACAAACACTATTCCTGATCATTATTATCTAAGTGACCAAGAGCAAATAATTCAAATAACTTTTAAAAGCCTCAGTTTGCTTATCTGTAAATGAGGTCAATAATGCCTGTAATCACATAGCTCACAAGGCTGTAGTAAGGTTCACATGAATAAAGTGTTTTGCAAACATTAAAGCACTATGAACATTCAAATTATCATATACTAGACTCTTTAATTAATTGTGGGAACATCAGATTTCTTGGATAGCTTTCAAGGTTCCAATTATTTGAAATCTTCTAAATTCAATGGACATTTTTAACTGCTAATCAGATACTGTGCCTGCTGTTTGGTTACCTGGCATTATAAAAATGTTCTTTATTTTAAAAGAGTGTTGTAAGAATCATTCTAGGAAAATAATTATATTTTCCAACCTCAAAAAAGAGATTAATGTAAGAGGAGTCAAGCTGATTTTTTTCTGATTTATTCTTCTTAACTAAAAAAATAAAATAACACCCCCAGATGAAAACACTAAATTATACATATTATTTGAATAGTTCATCACCCTCTAGACTTGAGGCTTTATTCCATTATATGACTATAAAGATGAGGCTGGGGGGGTGGTGGGAAGAAAGTCTAGTGTTAAAGCTGTACATCTTTTAAAATACTCTCTCTTGTTGAATACCCAAACTACAATCAAGATGTGCATGAGGCTTTTTTTCTGCTTTTGCTGATTTATATGGTAAATCTATATAGCAAGTGCAATCACTTCTTAGAGCACTAGAGATAAACACAATTGGAAAACAAGAAAACACTCAATTTGAGCTTTGCTATAAAAGGAAACTTTGTGTTTTCAAACAGAACTGATTTTTCCCCCAACTTTCAATTCAAAAATTGACTACTCTGACAATAAGCCTGCATTAGTTAAGGTGATGGTAGGCTAATTGGAATAGGAAGTATACATGCTAACAAAGATGGGGAAAAAATGGTTGCTGTTTGGAACACTGAGATTTATTCTTGCTTTTAAAGTCCTATTTCCTCTACTCTAGTACTTTCCTAAATGCCTCATCGGAGTTAAACAGTGACCCTATATTTTTTGAAGTCTTTGTCATTTTTTAGTTCTGGCCAACTCTATGCCTCCATTTGGTTTTTTTTGTGGCAAAGAGATTGGGAAATTTCTTCATTTCCTTCTCTAATTTATTTATAAAGGAGGAAATGAGACAAACAGTGTTAAGTGACTTGGCCAGGGTGACAAAGCCTCTAAGTCTTTTTAAGACTAGTTAAGCAAATAATGAGCTCAGGCACATCCTTCAGAACCAGGAGCTTTGGCACACAAAACTAGCTATGTGGTGTTTCTTTGGTCCTGGAGAATCATCCTGGCTACATCCGAAGAGGTTCATCACAGAATCATAGAAGCTTAGAGTTGAAAAGGACCTAAAAGGTCATCTAGTTCAACCCATACCTAGAAAACAATCCTCCTTTATCACACTTGACTATTGATCATTCACTGAAGAACCTCCAGTGAGCTTTAATCTCCTGAAATAGCAATTTCTAGTGCCTAAAGCTCTAAATGTTAAAAAGTGGCTGTTTTTTTTCCTGATACAAAGACTAAATTTGCTTCTACAGTTTCCATATTCTACTCTTAGTTCTATCCTTTGCGACCAAGAAGAAGAAATCCGTTTTTTTCTTCCTCAAAACAACTTTTCAAATGCTTGAAGGCAACAATCATGGCTTCCATTGCCCAAGTCTTCCCTTCTCTATGATAAACATCTATAGTTGTTTCGATCAATTCTTACATGATAGGACTCGCCATTCTCTTGTTGTTCTATTCTAGACTTATTCTGGATTGTAAGTCTTTCCAGCACACCTAGTTCTAGATTATCTTTTGTCCAAGCACCATCCTGTTAAGTCTGAAGTGGTTTATTACCTGAAATTTGTTTGTTAGTGAATTCCTTAGAAATATTTCCTAAGTCCTCATCTGAATGGTTGGAGAACATTCAAGAACATAAAGAAAGGGCTTTGGAAGTGATTGAAATAGTGAAGTTAAGCCTACTTCAGCATATTACTTTAAAATGTCATTTTTTTCTAATCTAGTATCTCCTTTTCAAATGTTTTCAGTTATATATAATTAGGAGACATCTAAAATGATCTCATAATTTGAAATTGTTCTAGAATGATTAGTTTACATTTATTATACAAGCAGAGATTGCCCATAAGATTTTTTAAGAATAAGTGAAACAGAGGGGCAACTGGGTAGGTCAGTAGATTGAGCAAGGCCTAGAGACAGGAGGTCCTGGATTCAAATCTGACCTCAGATACTTCCTAGCTGTGTGGCCCCCCACAAATCTGTTAAGCCCCATTGCCTAGCCCTTACCATTCTTCTGCCTTAGAACCAATCCGCAGTATTGATTCCAAGAATGAAGGTAAAGGTTTAAAAAAAAGAATAAGTGAACTAGGCAGAGCTCTTTATTCACAACAACTTCTTCAAAAATCTATGCAATGAATAGTTATCTGGCAACACTTTATTTTATCTCTTAGGAATAAGAGAAATCATGACAGAAATTCTAAAAGAAAAATTGCTTTAGATAATGTTTCCTTGCAGCTTGATAGCTCATTGGATAGAGAGCCATGTTTGACTCAGTTTCCTCATATGTATAATGGGGATAGTAATAGCACCTTTTCTCAGGGTTACTGCAAAGA
Organism: Gracilinanus agilis; assembly: GCF_016433145.1. Taxonomy (NCBI): domain Eukaryota; kingdom Metazoa; phylum Chordata; class Mammalia; order Didelphimorphia; family Didelphidae; genus Gracilinanus; species Gracilinanus agilis. Next base: position 444,762,620 of record NC_058133.1, read on the forward strand.
TTAAATGAAGCAACAAATGTATAGAATTTAGCATCATGCCTGAAACATAGTAAGCTCTCTATAAATGGAAGATATTATTTTTAAAGTGCATATACACCTACACTAAAATAATATACACATACACTATATATATATACACACATACAAATATATGCAAGGAGAATCAATTTAAATATTAAGAAATTTAATAGATTTCAAGTGACTTTCTCAGGTAAATTAGTATCTTCCTTAAAGTTATTTTTCATATTTTAATCATATAGAAAGAAATAAAATTCTATATCCAAAACTACAGAGAGAGAGAGAGAGAGAGAGAGAGGGAGAGAGAGAGAGAGAGAGAGAATTGTAGGTACTCCTGTGTCATCCCTGAAGAAGATGAAGGCATTCAAGTTAATGCTAAGAGCTGGGGTGGCTAAGGTAGGGAGTGCTGGTTAACTCTCTAGAAACCACAGATGTTTGTTTTTTTTTTTCTGAAGAAACTACAAACCCAAAGTGACACATAGTCTGGGAGTGTCATGAAACTCTTGAAAGAAATGTGGGAATCACTGGAGAGTGACACAAATTACATCAATTTTATGGACTACTATCAATCCTTTATGTCTTTTTTATATTTTCAGGGGACAGAAATCAATGCTGCTCTGAATACCCAGCTTGCATGGCTACTTTGAATGCTTATAGGAAACTGGGAGACACTTTTACTCACATCTATGAACATCTGGTCATAAGCTTTATTCTGAGGTTTCCAAAGGAAATTCTGAATGTGGTCAAACAAACTTTAAAAATTATTTTGGGGTTTTGATAGGGGTTATTCTCTAGATTAAAGCAATTGTTGACTTAGAACTTGATTTTGGGATTTAAAAACCCTGATGATATGCATCCCTAACAAAACATGAAATTTCTTACCCAAATGCAACATTATTTACCATTATTCAAATGGGAAAACAAATAGTTTCAAAATTGTCTTTTTTAATTCTATCTATTGTAAATTACAATCCAGTTCCTATAATCCTAGGTGAGAAATGTCTCAAGCATTTCTCTAAGTATATGAAAGCAGACACCTCATCTACAGGGATGAAGTAAAGAAATAAAGAAGAAGAAAAAAGATGACAAGGACAAATATGATACTGATGAGTAATTTAACCTTATGGCAAAATTTTATTTCCTATCTAAAGAAAGAAGTTACTCTAAATTTCTGGAAAAGAGAGGAAGACATTGCCAAAAGAATTCATTCAGAAACATGATAAAAGTTGACTGAAAATATCACCTGTGTGAATGAATAACAAATATCCAGTTGTAAGAAAAGTTAATTATGATTAAATAAAGTCACTAAAACATCTGTGATTTCAAAGTCATCATTATGGCAACTACAACAGAAGTTACTCCCAAGGTTTAGAATAGGCACTGTAACAAAAGGAATCAAACTTTTCTGCTGACTAGGAAACTGGTAACTAGATCAGGAATATGCTAAATTTCTATGAAAAGGTATTGTTTATCATAGATGAATAAATAATGCCCCTAAAATTCATATCACTATGCTAAAGTATGACAAAAATTATGCCTTGAACATTTATCGTCTAACCCAACATGTTTCTGTGGCTATAAAAGTTACTAAACATTCATAAGGGAAAAAAAAAACTTTCATTTTCTTTCCAGGGAAAATTTTAACACAATTTCAAAATATAGCAGACTTAACCTCATACAAATTTCACATTTTTGTCAAACCATGCATTTTGTGAAGTTAAACTTTTACCATAGAGTTATCTATTTAGGAATTAAGGCTTTACCTGCAGAAATCACCTATTAAACATAATAGTTTCTTCCTGCTCCCAGGACATATTTTTCCTAACACAAAAGTAGCTGCAAAATAGATTTGATGAAATTTCCTTTCCATCATTATGAGCGATGCATAAAAGATGCAAAATTATGATTCAGAGTAAGTTTTATCACAGAAGAGTTCCTTTTGCCCCTTCTTATGAAATCAGAGGTCTAGACTTTAAGTTCACATCTTCATAAACATCATAATTAATAATAGGTTAGCTATATATTTAGGAATTTCCAAATTAAGTAGAGGATTTTCTTCAGCAGCATATTCTAGAGCGGAATTAAAGAAAAATTATTTTAATTAACTAAATAAAAAGAAAAAAACAAGTACATAGATTTAAATTAGATAACAACTTTAATGTAGCAAAGTGGTTATAAATGCTCTTATATATGTACATATACATATACACATGCAATGAGATGAAAAACAGACAAAAACTGTATTATAAGATACTATGAAATAAATAAAATATGTAATCAGAGTGCTCTGTGAAGAACAATTGGAACCGATTCACTAAAGGAACAAGATTTTTAAGAAAAGGAAAAGGAAGGGCATAAACATTTACTAAATAGCAACTATATGCTGGGAATTTGGCTAAGGAATCTTCAGATATCTTATCATGTGATCTTCACCATAATCTGGGGAGGTAGATACTATTTTATCCCAATTTTGTAGTTGAGGAAATTGAGGCACACAGAGGCTATGTAATTTGCCCAACATCACACAGCAAAGACTTCTGAGACTGGATTTGCACTCCAGTCTTCTTAACTCTAGGTCTAAAGCTCTATATACTGAACCACTTAGGAACCTGGAAATAGGTGGTATGTGGGTTTGGTTTTGATTGGTAGAAGTTGAAAAAACCAATATGATTGAGGTAAGAATAATCATTTGAGGTGCAAGGAAAATATTAGTAAAAGTATGTAGGTAAAAAACTGAAATATGTGGAAAGAATAACTAATAGCCTTGTTTGCCTGGAAAAAATACTTAAGATTGATGAGTGTGACATAAAATTGTGAATGGATTTGAATACTAGATTGAGAAGTTTAAACTTTCCATAGTAGGTAAAAAAGAAACATAAGAAGACAGAGTGAAAGAATGAAATGAAATAATCTTTGTTTTCAAAAAAGATAAATTTGCCATTTATGTGAAATATTTAGTATTGTCGGGGGAAAGTCGAGGCAAGATGTTGCAATAACATTTACCAAGGCATAGATTCAATTCTCAGTTCTGGAATGTAGTATCTATGTGACTTTGGTCAAATCATTACCATTCTTAAGCTCAGATTTCCTCAGGTATAAAATAAAATAATTAACATATCAAAGTCTGAAAAGTAGAAGAGACATCATTTTCCAATTAAAAACTCAATAAAACTTCCACTATAACATGCTTGACAAACCATTTTCATTTCTGTTTGAAGATCTCCAAGAAGACAACATGAAGGAAGACCATTCCACTTTTAGAGAATTCTAATTGTTAAGAAATTGTTGTTTCTGTATCCTGACATCAAGCCTAATTTACCTTCTTTGTAAATTCACAAACATTTCTCCTCATTCTATCTTTGGGTCCAAAGAGAAAAGGTCTCCCACATTATAGCCTTTCAAATATAAGGAAAGTTATCATTTTTCTTGATTCTTCTCATCTCCTGGCTAACATTCCCAGTTCCTTTAACAAAATATCATATGACACAGTTGTTTATAGCTCCAGTTCCTATGGAGGAATATATATGGAATTATATAAAGTATTTATAATAACATTATATATAATATATAAATGATTTAAAGTAACTCAATAATTTAGGAATACTGTGATGACAGACTATATAATTGAGTGTCAGTGAGAATAAAGAGGAAGATACAGATGTGAGAAATATTACAAAGGGAAAATCCAGAGAACATGGTTATAGAAAAGGCATGAGTGATGACAAAGGGAAAAGTCAAGTACATCACTGAGTTTTCAAATATGAGAGATCAAATGCATGGTGCTGTCATTAAAAGGAACTGCTGTCCATAAGAAGATCAGGTAGATAGCACTAAAGGAAGAAGGCTATATGCTCAAAAAATCTGGGACATGATTTTGATGTGCTATTGAAACATTCAAATGGTCATAGCTTCAGGCATATCTGAAATTTGGGAGAATTGGATGCACAGGATTGCTTATGTTAGATCAGAAAGATTTCAGATACCCAGTTAAAACTGATTCTCTAAGAGTAGCATCCAAAGGTAACTGGCAGAGTTGGGATTCAAACCTAGACTTTCTGATTTTTAATATAACCCTTTCAAATAAACTTTAGATTCTACAGAGTTCAAAATTAGCTATTTTTAGAAGCTATTTGAATACTTTTAGGATCAAATGGTAAAGTGAATCAGTAACAATAAATAAGACCCCAAAGACCCTGCCATCATTGCATCCAGGAACAATTGGGGGGGATTCCCATTGCCTCATTAGATGTTGGAGATTCTATATAATTAAAAGCTCCTTGAAAACTGAGATTGTTTCATTTTTGTCTTTGTATCTTCTTCATGGAACCTAATGACATAGAAAGGGCTTAATAAATATTTATTGAAAAAAGAAATAATTTTCTTAGTCAAGCCAATTGTGGAAACTCCAAAGCATCTCAGTTTCCATACCAAAGAGTAGATAACAGAGATAAGGTTAAGGACTCCTAACCAAATAATGATTTTTGTTGATCTCGTTTCTGATTTAAATTCTTCTAATACCCAGCAGTGTCATCGCCAAAGCCAGGGATAGAAAGGCTACCTTATCTCACGAGATAACCTTGATATCAAACAGCATAGAATATATATTTTTTTTTCTTTGTAAAACCAAAACTGCCATCAAAGTGAACTATAGTTCACCTAGAACCAAAGTGAAAAGCAAGGGTTGTTTGGTCAAACAGAAACAATTGTAGACCTCTGACAGATCACTGACTGTAAGATTTGGGAGATCTGTTTCTTCAATGTGTATGTCCCAAAGACAAGGCAAACATTTTAAATGTGTTAGAATCACAGAGAACAAAATGGAATGAGCCCTAATTAATAAGAATGGGCATTAACAAAAGATACTAATGTTCTTAAAACACAATTAGGCATTATGTATGAATCTAGAATATTGTTCTTCTTAAATTGTTGTAGAAAATGCCAAATATGATTATAATATATGTATTCAAAACATGTAAACCAATAATTTTCCACTTGTAAAAGCTTGATTCAAAAAGCAATTTAGTTTATAGTTTACTTAAGCTTTGCAACTACATTAAAATATGATAGTATATACACAACGGCATGTTAACAAGATTACCATAACATTAAAATCATAATGTGGCACTTCAATTATGGATACTTAAAATTAAAACTAATTCTCACAGTACCAATTTTTTATCTCCTAAATAATTTTAACTATTAGCTGCTCATTCAAAATCTGTATCTAAAAATAATTGGCATACTCTATGTTAACAACGGAGCTTTGTAATATTCTTTGGGAGTAAAACAAAAGACATTTCTTCTTCACAAACCTTTAATACAGACTTTGATGCCAAGTAAGAATGTAATTTTCCATTTTATTTCATCTTCGGTTGAAATAGCTGTGGTACTATTTGTTTTACCCCCCTCTTTCCAAAACAGAATGAAATAGTGATACCCCACAGGCCAATAATATACATTTCCTTTATAAGCTGAAATTATCCCTCAAATAGTATCAAATTGCCATGAAAATGGCACATTGCAATGTTATTTTCGTTTGTCTGTAAGTAACATTGCATTTTTAATATGAAATGACAACAGGTTTCATGAGTAAACAATATAATTCTTTCCTAGGGCTCTACTTCTTTTTAGACTGGTGCTTTGCATTATTTAGAATGAATATTGTTTAAATTAATCTCTATCACATACAAATTCTATTACGCAACCAGATTTGCTTATGGTTGCTTTGTACATTAAAAGACAAGGAAAGCTGAGATAGTAGCAAAATTACATGGAAATAAAAAGTATTCCAGGTTCCATTGTCTATATATGCATATTGCATATATATATTCATGTGTATCCAAGCACATAACACACACTTACATATATGTATTATAATATTGTAATGTGTGCATATATAGAGGGAGAATAGTGAATATAATTCAATTTAACAAACATTTTGAAGCATCTGTTTTATGCAAGCCCCTCTCCTCGTTGCTGGTGATAAAAACGGCAAAAAAAAAAAAATCCAAACAAACCACCAAACCTTCCTTTGCCTTAAAAAGCTTGCATTTCCCTGGAACAATATGACACACAGACAAGAAAATGAGCACAAAAGAAATAAGATCTAATTCAAAGTGATTTAAGAGAGAGAGAGGAGAGAATGTTAACAATTGTCAGGATCAGAGAAAGTCTTGTGTAGGAGGCAATATCTGAGCTATTCCCTGAAAAAAAATCTAGAGATGCTTCTCTTAGGTGGGAATAAGGTGGGACAGAATTCCTGACATGGTGGATCACCTCTAAAAAGGTGTAAGTTTGGGATATGAAATGTCACATGTATAGGTCAGTTAAGGAGTTCAATTTGACAGTCCTCTGTATTTTAGGTACAAACCTGACAGGAAAAAAAATTGAAGCTGGAAATCATATTGTAGAGGTACCAAGTGTAGACGGTTTTCTCAAATTCACTGGAGATGTGGAGAAGACAGATGGGATGCTACTATTAGGACCAACATTTGGATCAAGTGAAGCCAATAATTGGGAAGATATTAAAAATTAGATTATAAATAGGGATGATAGTGAGGGTAATCTTCTAGAGATGAAAATATGCATTTAAAGGGGTTGACTTTGGAGAAAGGAATGGTCATTTGAAACTGGAGCTAAGAGGAAGGTGTGATGTGAGATAAAGAAGAAAAGGAGTGAAGAGAGAACACCTAGCGAGTGCCTTCAAGTATGAGGCTAGATACTTTGTAAAGAGGTCAAGGGAGACTGCCATGTGGCTAAGTGGATGGAGGTCTAGAATGGGAAGTACTGGATTTAGACACTTCCTAGCTGTGTAACCCTAAGTAAGTCACTTACTCTAATGACCTAGCCTTTACTGCTCTTCTGCCTTGGAACTAATAACTAGTATTAATTCTAAGATTGAAAGTAAAGGTTATAAAAAAGAGTTTAAAGGGAAGGGTGATATGGGAAGCTTCAGGAGACATGAGAAAGGATAGTATGGTCATTATGGAGAATAGAGTAGTTCAATTAAGTAGCAGTAGAATGACTACCTTGCTACAATGAGGGTTCAACTGAGATTAGATCACATAAATTTTTAAAGGATCCTATCTGTACAGTTTTATGCTTTTCTCATACTTTCTTTAGCATCACAATAATTGAAACAAAAAAAGGAAGATAATGGGAATGATTCAGTGTTGGAAGACATACCTAAGACAGTTCTTTATCCCCTATCAACTAAATTATTTCAATAGCCTATTAATCAGGTTCTTTGCCCCCAGAAAATTTCTTCTTTAACCCATCCAGCAAAAAAGTTGCTAAACGAATATTCCTAACTCTCAGATTTGACCACATTATTTTCTCTATCTTCCTGCCTCCTACTTTGACTTCGTAGAGTCAAGACCATGACCCCATTCCCTTACGTTAGAAGTCTTCCTAGATTTTTCACTATTTCTCATCTCCTTGATTCATGCTATTGCTAAAGCCTGATGACTTCATATTTGCAATATCTCTCAAATATTACCGTTCCTCATTGCCACCATTTTCTTGCAGGCCATTATCACCTTTGTGTCTTGATTACTGATTCATGAAGTTCCTCAGGTGGAGCCAAGATGACAGAGTAATCCTCAGCAGCTCTGTGTCACCATGAGAATCCTCCCCAACCAAGATTAAGATATCTCCACAAAACAAATGCAGAAGTGATTACTGATTCATGATAATTACACTGGCCTCCTCACTGTCCCATGGACAAGAAACTACATCTCTCAGCTTTAGGCATTTTCTCTCCATCCATCCATCCTGGAACATTCTCCTTCCTCCAATCTGACAACTGACCTCCCTAGCTTTCTTTAAGTCCCAAATAAGATTTTATCTTCTACATGAAATCTCTTAATTATTTCTTATTTATCCTGTATATAACTTGCTTTGTATACATTTGATTCTATATAGTCTCCTCCTTAGATTGAAAGCTTCTTGAGGCTAAATGCCATTTTTTGCTTCTTTTTTGTGTCCCTAGTAATTAAAACAGTGCCTAGAATAAGAATGGCCATTTAATAAATATTGATTGATTGATTCCCTGTCAATTCTGTAATAAAATACAAACTCCTTTGCTTAGCATTCAATCTTCCCACAATCTAGTACTCACCTTCCTTTCTAGTCTTATTTCTCAATAAATTCCCACTCCCTTCTCCATTTAGAAATATTAAGAAGGCATTTTAAAATGATCCCAGTCTGAAGACTAAACAAATCTGAAAAAAACAAACCTTATCAATCTTTCTTTAACTATCAATTACTAAACAAATTCTCTTTCTTTTTTCTCTACATTAGCCCAGAAAAGAACTGCTCCTTCAAGTAATTACCTTCTTTCCTTATGTCCTAAAGGGATTAGGGTAATGATCAAAAGGAAAATTCAAAGTTTCAAATAGAATTCTCTTTTTGGGTTCTGCTTAGAAATTCTCTCTATTTTTCTCTGTCTCATTTCCCATGTCTTTCACTGTTTAAGTTCAGAACAAAACAACATTTTGCCCAATATTGAATTTTTTCAGGATCATTGCATTGTGTTAAAATATTTCAAAATATTTGAATGGATTCTATCTACTATGGGAATTTTTTAAATTTCTTTTTTTATTCCTCCTGCAAACTTTGGTTAATATTATCCTTACCTGACCAAAACCTGTCCTAAGGGATGTAATAATTTACCTAGAGTCTTAAAAATTCTTTAGATAAGAATTCAGAGAAAGAATCTCAACTGTTACTGCCTTCTAGGTGACATGTAAATTCTCTTCTTCCATCAGTCTAATTGTGGATTCATTAAATGTAGTTTATCTGTAGCCTGATTTAGTTTATGAATTGTTTGATGAAGTTTGATTCCTTAGAGGATGGATGAGAATATGACTCCATTTAACTAAATTTGTTCAACTTTTATGACACTGAAGGAAGTATGGGATTATGGATCTGCCTTCTCTTTCATTTTCATGGTCTTTGAGGAATGGACATGATTGTAAAATGTGAATGATTATTTCTCTATTACTCTGATATAATTTTCCCACAAGAAACTACCTTAGAATTATCATAATTGTTTAGGTTTTCTCTGAAGTTTGAATCTATGCTCAAGCATAATAATAATATCTAGGTTTTGCTTTTTTTATCCCCTATAATATCTGCATAGTGGGAAATATATATATTTATCAGTGGCCACTGACCATATGAACTCAGGGAGCTATTTCTTCCATAACAATTCTTTATCTTTAAAAAGCAATTGCTATAGCAGTGAGGAAGAATATTAGTAAATGACTCCTCATAAGTGTAAATGATGACACATAGTTTCCAAAGGGCATAATTGAGCATAACTATTACAGAACCCTGAAAGCCAGATATCTCCCAGATGAACTTAAGTAACATGGACCCAAGGGAGAAGAACCTTCTGTGATATGAAAGTCCACGATTTCATCAAAAAACCAGTTTTCACTAATTTAAGTACTTTGTGAAAAAAGTGTTTTTACTTCATCTTTTTTTTTTTTTATTTTCAGGGCTTATCCCAATGTCTTACACTTAGTAGGCACTGAAAAAATACTTGTCTCTTTGAATCTAATGAATTTGAACAGACTTAATACCAAACAAAAAAATCCTTATACAAAATATATTGATCTTGAAGCTCTTGCTTTTTAAATATTTATTTGGTCCATTTCTAAAGAAATCTCTAGTTCCTCAAAAAAGCTAATGCAAGAGGCGGGAATGACTCCTTAAAATATTGTCTTTGGTTAACCACAATCACAAAAAATGTTGGTGTCTGTAGTATTTTTCTGGATTCTATGCAAAGAGCAAAATCCTAGAGGGCAATGGCTAAAAATATTGATATCTATTGACAATTAATCAATTTTGCCCTCAAATATACAGGACCCTTTTCTATTACCTCTGAATACATGAACATATAAAGGTCCTTTTTTATTCCTTTTCTTTAGCATATTTGATATTGAAAATATAATTTTCTTTCTTATTTCCATAATGATATATAAACTTTAAAAATATTATTAGTTCTTATCTCTGAACTTAGGTCAGCCTCAGACTGTATTCATCTGAAGATTGACATGCCAGCTTCAGCTGTTTTATTGGGATTAAGAAATTGAAGTAGGCAAGAGATATGTTTTTACAATTAAAATTAAAACACAATTAAGGGATAATGCAAGGGAGTTTGAAATAGATAGTAGTCTGGTCCAGAGAGTGAAAGGTTCCTGAGACTAAGTATCAAAACAGATGGATAAAAGGTTATGCATTCAAGTGGATAGACACAAGAAAGGATCTAACCTTAATAATAATTTAAAAAAAGAATCAATTTCCTTAAGGAAAAGAAAATACATTAAAGTTCTTAGCTTTTAAAAACTGAAATTTTAACTTCTTTTATATTTCTGTATTTTCTAAAAATATGTTTTTAGCAAGTCATCTTTTGACATGGGTATATGTGTATATATACATATGTGTATTCATGAATATAGTACTGTGCCTTGGAAAATATAATATTAGACAGAGGTCTAAAAAGAAAAAAAAATACTCAGCATAGACATAGCACATACCTAAAGAGACCTAAGCTCTTTAACTCAATATCACCATCTAGTGCTAGGAACCCTGAATCATCGACAGGGTCAGCCAGAGGCTAAATCAAAGCTCTGAGTGGATAGATCTAGTTAATTCACCCTTCGCACAATGACTTGAATATATTTTTTTCACTAGAAAATATTTTCTTCTTTCAGTTTTTTTCTAAAGTTTTAACATTTCAAGGGGTTGTTTTTCTTTTGTTTTTGACAATCCAGTTCCATTCAAAGCCTAAAAGGCCAATAGAGAGTATTATTGGATCATAGGTTTGAAGATGAAAAGTACTTGGAGGTAGACTTCACTTTAGAAACAAGGAACCTGAGGAATTTGGAAGGCAAATGATTTGCCCATGATCATGCAACTAGTAAGTATCATCAAGATTTGAACCCAGACCTTTCTTATTCCAAATTCAGCACTCTGATCTACCACCCTGATGGATCCATTTTTATGCAAGGTACCTTTGCTAATAAAGATTAAAATTCTTTCTGCTTTTCCTAGTGAATCATCATTTTCTTTTTCCCATTTAATATACCAGGCAGTTTAAGGTATTAAAAAGAGAGATGAACTTGGAATCTAGAGATCTGACTTTGAATTATTTCTCAGTAATTACTAGTTTTATGTCCAAGGATGTGTTTCTTAACATCAATGAGCCTCATTCAACTTTATCTAGGAAATAGGAATAATAAATAAAGGAAAATAATTATAAAACTTGAAGAACCACATAAGTATAAATCATTATCATCATTTAATGGTTGTTGCTATGATTTTTCTATATATGAATAAATGAAAAATTAAGAACTTAAATTCTAAATTCAGTGATACAATTCTTTGAGTCAGAAATTTAACTCACTTTTTTCTTCTATCTTGTGCTAGAACAAAAAAAATCCCATCAGCATTGTTCTATTCTTTTGGGTTTTTTTTGTTTGTCTTTTTTTACAAAGCCTTTCTCTGCTATAAGATGCTCCTTGATCTCTCATTCTACTCATTCTTGGGAATTTCCTTCTTCTCATCTGCAATTTTCAAACTGGAAATGTCCATTAATTAAACTCATTTTACTCTCCATGGCTGTGCAAAAGAATCAAAAAGTAGCCCTTCTTGGGAATCTCCTAAAACCGTTTGGAATTTTCAAACTAAAATCATTCACCCTGTGTAGCTAATTTTAATATCTGTAGATGTGGTTCTCTTCACTACCCACCTTCACCAAAGAATTCAAGGAATACAGAAAGTCCAACAGGATTGATATTGCAGGATTGAAGGGTAACTCTTCCTAAACCATCAAGATCCCCTCTCTCCTGGCCAAACTGGAAGATTATCATACTCAACACCAGGATTTAATGACTCCTTTGTATTTAAAGATACCATTATATATATATACATATATATATGTATATATATATATATTTCTCTTGATTTACATGATCTCACTCTCCTCTTGCTTTCCCTTGTTACTTTGATCATATAATTGTCCTCTCACTCCCTAAAGTTATTAAGTACCTTTAAGAGAAATAAAATGCGTTCATTATAAAGATCTGGGGACTACTGCTTTTTAGCATAATTGGTCCATTTACTTCTTTGGTTTTAATCACTAAGTTTCATTAAAATAGATGCAACAGATTAATACATAATCCTAACATGTTTTCTCACATATGCCAATACCACTAGAAAATATTTAAATGCCCATAGTATCATATCTAGAATATATAAGATCCTACAGGGCTTCAAAGAAGAATAATGACAATTATAATGGACAATTAATCAATTAGGTATCAATAAGTGCAGAAGAAATTTCTTCACACTGTGAATAAACACATATATTTCATGGATTTTCATTTACTCTGTTTTCTATTTTAAATATGTTTTTCTATTTCTTTTCTTATTTTTTGATAGGCATAAGAACTCAAAATTAATGTAGGTTAATCAATTATTGGTTATTTATTCACCATTTAATGGTTCATTAATTAGCCTTTTTGGTAGCATTAGAATTATTGATCATATAGTCTTAGATTTGGAAGAGTATGTTAGAAACATATGGAGGTCACAGAGATTAATTTTTCACCTTGATAATAAAATCCTTTAAAGCAAGCATTTTTTTAAAAAAAAATATTTGTATTTGGGTTAGGATAGTACTTGGTTAATGACAGACAATTAACATATGCTCCTTAAGTGACTGTCAAATGATGTAAGAATCTTTTCTTCATTTTCCCTTGCAGAGTCAATATGTGTTTCTTAGTAAATATTTCCAGTGTTACAGAATACACTAATTGAAATCACACAATTATATTCATAGACCCAACACCTAAAAAGTGCATTCTCTTGATGCTGTTACTGCAGCAACTGTAGTTATTGTTTGCCCATACCTGTAATTTTATGTGGAAATACCCTTCACAATTAAAAAAACCCATACAAAGAAATTTTCAGACACAGTTTTTCAGGATATTAAATAATAGAACCCAAGAATCAAAGAATATAAAAGTTGGGATGTCACTGGCATAATAAACACATTGAATTTTCCATTACACAGAATTTGGCTAATAGAGAATATTGGAAATGATGATGATGATGGTGATGATAATGACAATTTAAAGAGTGGTGGTGATGAGGGTGATGATTTATAAAGCACTTTAATTTCAATAGATTTTTTAATTATCTCATTTGATCATCAAAATAATCTTGGGAGGCAGGTATTAGTGTTAAATCCATTTTATAGTTAAAAAAAACTGTTGTAAATAAGATTAAATGGTCTGCTCAGGGTTCTAGAGATAGCAAATTTCAGAAGTACGAAGTAGGAAGATAGGATTTGAACTCATCTTCCTGACTCCTAGTCCAATGCTCTATAAATTGCTTTGCCTGCTATTCCACATGTCCTCTAATCCCTTGCCTTCTTATCTATTATATAGTTCATGAAAATTCTCATATCAACAGCAATACTAGGAATTAATAAAACAAAAACATAATTTGAACAATTATCCAATATATTTTAAAGTTGCATATTATATTAAGGATGTCTAATTGTTTACCAATTTGACTTATCTGGACCCCTGCTTTTGCCAGTAATAAAAATAACTGAGGCAGCTGTAACCATCATTTAACTACAGATCTGATGTTGGAGTTTTTCCATAATAGGACCGATTTGGAGAAAGATGATAAAAGGTACCTCCTGACACAATTTGAAAAATGCTTTAAAATAGTTAAAGAAATAAAGAAATATGAAAAAGACTAATCCCTACATACCCCTTGGGGTGCATGAATTTTTTCCCCAGATGCCATATGCCCTGCTTCTATTGATTTTCCTTCTTCATTCTTCTCTCACTTAAATCCATTTCCAAAAATTATGTTTCTCAACAATCATTTTCTTGGGGGATCTTTAATTCTTCCTTTCAAAGCCTAAATGGCAGCATTCCCCTTAGCTTTTGTGTGTCTGAATTTGTAAGTGGGTGATATAGAGACATTAGGAGATAAAAAAAAGGATGACTGGTTTCCTTATAATAAAATGTGTTTGTTCAATTTGACTGTGAAGGTTACAAATACATAGGAATTTGAATATTAAAAAATAAAATTTTATATTTTTTCTTATTAAGCCACATTATAATTTCATCTTATGCTAATTTTACATTCTTTGCTTTTTTTAGCAAACTTTATCTAAATGTTTATGTGCCTCTCATTCAAAGATACAATTTTATTTCTGTATTCAGGTATATTTTTCTTTTTTTTTTATTACTAAAGACATTAATAATAAAATAGGTTCACTTGCTCCAGCTGGTAATTCCTTACTACAAGCAATATATTATTCCTCTTTTTGTGACATCATAATCATCTATATAGAAAGTACCATGTATCTTTGTGTAGAAGCTACTGTTTCCATTAAATTTAATTACCTCCCCCTGTGGTTTTAAATAGAAGTGGCTTCAAAATGAGGGCAGCTTCTATTAAATTTAATTACTTTCCCCTGCTGCTTGCATGGTAAAAGGGAGGTTACTAAACGAGGGCAGCTTCTAAACTAAGGTATATGGTAACTGTGTAAGGCCTTAAAAGGAAAAGAGGCTGAACTACTTCACTGGGCATTCAGTTAGATAATCCTTTCTTCTATTTTTTAAATTTACATTTCTTCTTTAACCTCAGAGCATTAAAAGAGAAAAAAGGTTAGGAAGCAGGATGTACTTTTTAAAATCAATATCAATTCTTCACATTAAATAAAGGTAAACAAGCATTTATAACCATTTTGAAAATAATTGTATAATATTTCAAGAAGAGAACTTTTTTTAAAAAAGAATCATTTTTGTTTTATTTTCTAAGGTTGAGTAATGAGTTTTATTTCAAACCCATTTAAACTGCCTTATACACTTATCTTCTTGAGTCTAATCAACCATTATGTTTTTAAATAGCTTACTGAAATCTATTAGAAAATTTTCCAAGTTCATAAGAAATGTGATGACATTCACCATAAAATAACCTTATTTTAAAACTTTTTTCTCTGAAAATGCATCATTGCCATTGTGAAATTCCATATGTATAAATAAGTAAAACTACAAATGTTATTAAACTTAGATAAAAATTATAATTTTATAAGGAGAAAAATTTAAGTTTTTCTAGTATTTGAGCATAATCCTATTTAAGCCTACCAGTTAAAATGCACAGATCTCTATTTTTAAAAAATTAAACCTAAATTAATAAGACATACCAAGTCATTTAGAACCCCATTATACAATTCTTCCAACACAGGCAGAATTTAGATGAACAATATTTTCATTCATTCACACAGTTTAGTATAAATATAAAACAAGACACCCCTAAAGCATTTTAAGTCACAAATTAAACATTTACATTTTTTACTGTGCAGTGAGGCTGAACATTTATGCAGCTTCAAAACCAAAGTGGAGCCTCAAGGGAAGCCTCTCCACTGACAAATTAATACCTTAGAGAACAGAGCTGAATGGTGGCAATGAACTCATTTGTTCCCCCAATAATGAAGAATGACTTTTTCTTTACCACATCTGTGACTGTTGCTATGGTGACCCAGACTTACCTCATTGCTTCTCGAAGAGCTCCTCGCTCACCAAGAGTTGTGTGCTTGATGTCATCAAAATTATTTTCTAGTTTTGGACAGGCCTATAATACATGAAAGCATGGCATTAATTCCTATAACATTCTGAAGGAAAAGGATCTGTATGTTTCTATCTGCAAATATAATTAATAATATTGATTATGAATTTATTCAATTTATGCACACTATTTTAATTGGATAGGATTCATTAGAATTGACACTGAACTCAGTTACCAAATGGCCTATGATATAGTTGTCATGGAAATTTTTATAAGTGTTCTGGAATTTGATAGAGAGAATGAATATTTTTAATGGTAGAATTTTTAATAATAACAGATACTTTTTTCATGTAAACTAAACTAGAAATATCATTTTACATGAAAGAGAAACCAATAGAGTGTCTTGGATTTAAAATAACAATTAATATTCTAATTTCTATATTCAATACATATTGACATCTAAACACATACACCTAGAAAGCAGATTAGAGAACAAATTTTTCCAGCATTTCCCTCCAAACGATTTTAAAATATTATCTTAAAATAAACTCTAGAGCAGTAAATTCAACAAAATGTCAGAGTTAGATATCTTTTCATCAAAGACTAGTTAGGAAGTTAGCAAGAAAAGTCGATGACACTTGGATAGCCGCTGGCCAGAAGCAGATGTAGAAAGTACTGGAGGCAACTGTGATAGCTGCAGCAATAGCACCTTCAGGAGCTCTTAGATCAGAGGTTTATGATATTTAGACAATTAGTTAGAAAAAGATTAAAGGGGACCTTTGCTGGCACTGAGTGCAGCTGACACAGATTGGTAACTCTACTGCCCATAAGCACTTCTGGGTTATTATATAGCGCCAGGAAGAAGAGAAGCACTCCTCAATGGTCAAAAGGGAGCCCTAGTCACTACCAAAACAGAAAAGCATTGAATATTTTTGAAACTGTAGGAGAATTGAGAACCTGGTCACAGTTCGAGGGCAAAAGAGAGCATTATTACTTGAAACTGCAGAGGGACCCTTGTGAGAAAAGACTAGACCTCAGACCAGGAAAGCAGTGATAATATCCTTTTTCAGATCACACCTGCCTAGAAGTAAAAACATGTTGTAGATCCCCAGAAATAGTTTTGAAAAAAAGTCAAATAGAAAAGGCTTAAACTTAGGACAATGTTTCTCAGTCCAAGATGGGAGAGCCCAACTCTAACATAAAGTCCAAAATCCAGACATAGGCTTGAAATGAGCAAACAACAAGAAAATAACTGACCATGAAAAGCTACTATGGTGACAGGGAATATCAAAGCATAAATTCAGAAGACAACAATGTGAAAACCCCTAAAAACAAAGTCTCAAAGAAAATTGGTAAATGGACCCAAGCACAAAAAGAATTCCTGGAAAAGTTAAAAAAAAGAGATAAGGGTAATAAAGGAAAAAATTGGGAAAAGAAACAAGAGTAATAAAAGAAAATTATGAAAAGAAAATTAAAAGTTTCATAAGAGGCACTCAAAAATACCAAAGAAAATAACATCTTAAAAACTATAAATGACTAAGTAGAAAGAGATGTATGAAAACTCACTGAAGAAAATAATTCCATAAAAATTAGAAATGGCAACTGGAAGCTACTGACTCCATGAGATAATGAGCCTGAGGCAATTTTTTTAAAGTCCAAAAAAATTGGAAAAGCTGAAGAAAATTTAAACATCTCTTAGACCAATGATGGGAAAACTTCTTGAAGAGGGGGCCAAAGGAAAGGAAATACACATCTGTCAGTCTGTTTCTAAGGCAATTCTTTTGAAGTTTCATTTTATTGTATCCTACTCATTGTATTTGTCAAATTAGGATAATGTTACCTGGTGGGATAGAACATTTCAAGGGCCACATCTGGCCCACAGGCCATACTTTGCCCATCACTGTCCTAGACAATAAAGTAATATCAAAACTTTTTGGAGGAAGTTCTTCTGATTAAGAAATCTTCTCTTAAATATGTACAGAACTAAGTAAAATTTATAAAAATAAGATTTATTCCCCCAATTGATACATGGTCAAGGGATATAAACAGGCAGCTTTCAAAAGAAGAAATCAAAACTATGCATAATCAAAGAAAAATGCTCCAAATCACTCTTGATTAGAAAAACGTAAATTGAAACAATTCTGAGATAGCACCTCAAACCTATCAAAAATATTAATATGGGAAGGGATGAGAGAAAAAAAGGTATATTAACAAACTTTTGGTGGAGTTTTGACTTGGTTCAACAATTTTGGAGAACAATTTGGAACCATGTTCAAAAAGGCCATAAAACCGTGCATACCTTTGGACTCAGCAACATAACAATAGGTCTCTATTCCAAAAAAATCAAAGAAAAAAAGGCTTATATGGTAAAAAAAATTATAGAAGCTCTTTTTGTGGTGACAAAGCATTAGAAATTGACAGGATCCTCATTAATTGGGGAATAGCTGAATAAGTTCTGGCATATGATTGTGATGGAGTACTATTGTACCAGAAGAAATGTAGAGAAGAATAGTTTCAGGAAAGTATACTAAGTCTTGTATGAACTAATATAAGGTGAAGTGAGAAGAACCAGGAAATCATTGTGTACAATATCAGCAAGAATGTAATGATGATTTATTTGCATTTCTCTAATTATTAGAGATTTAGAACACTTTCTCATGTGCTTATTGATACTTTTGATTTCTTTATCTGAAAATTGCCTATTGATGTCTCTTGCCCATTTATCAATTGGGGAATGGCTTGATTTTTTTATACAATTGGTTTAACCCCTTGTATATTTAAGAAATTAGATCCCTGTCAGAGTTTTTTGTTATAAAGATTTTTTCCCAATTTGTTGTTTCCTTTCTGATTTTGGCTACATTGTTTTTATTTGTACAAAAGCTTTTTAGTTTGATATAATCAAAATCATTTACTTTACATTTTGTAATTTTCTCTAACTCTTGCTTGGTTTTAAAATCTTTACTTTCCCAGAGATCTGACAAGTAAACTATTCCATGTTTACTTAACTTATTTATAGTTTCCCTCTTTATATTCTGAGGTATCACCTCACACCTAGTAGATTGGCTAAAATGAAAGAAGGGGAGAGTAATGAATGCTGGAAGGGATGTAGCAAAACTGGGATATACATGCATTGCTGGTGGAATTGTGAACTGATCCAACCATTCTGGCTGGCAATTTGGAACTATTCTCAAAGGGCTATAAAAGAATGCCTGACCTTTCATCCAGCCATACCATTGTTGAGGTTGTACCCCAAAGAGATCATAGATAAACAGACTTGTACAAAAATATTTATAGCCACGCTTTTTGTGGTGACAAAAAACTGGAAAATAAGTGTATGCTCTTCAATTGGGGAATGGCTGAACAAATAGTGGTATATGCTGGTGATGGAATACTATTGTGCTCAAAGGAATAATAAACTGGAGGAATTCCATGTGAACTGGAAAGACCTCTAGGAATTGATGCAGAGCGAAAGGAGTAGAGCCAGAAGAACATTGTACACAGAGACCAATACACTGTGGTAAAATAAAATGTAATGAACTTCTGTACTAGCAGCAATGCAATGACCCAGTACAATTCTGAGGGACTTATGGAAAAGAACACTACCCACATTCAGAGGAAGAACTACAGGAGTGGAAACAGAAGAAAAACAACTGCTTGAACACATGGGTTGAGGCGGACATGATTGGGGATGTAGACTCAAAACTACCACACCAATGCAACTATCAACAATTTGGAAATAGGTCTTGATCAATGACACATTTGAAAACCAGTGGAAATACACAGCAGCCATGGGGAGGGGGGGAACTTGGGGGGTAAAGGGGAAAGTAAGAGCATGAATTATGTAACCATGTTAACTTTTCTAAAAAAAAATATTAACAAATGTTTAAAAAACCAAAACAAAAAAAAAAAGAATATAATGGTGACCAGCATTGAAAGACTTAGCTACTCTGATCAATGCAATGATCCAAGACGAATGCCAGAAAACTCATTATAAAAAAATTGTATCTACCTCCAGTGAAAGAACAAATAAACTCAGAGTACAAAATGGAGCATAATGTTCCTTACATATATTTTTGTTCTTGTTTTGATATAGCTAACATTGAAATATGTTTTACATGATTTCACATATATAAATGATAAAAAATTCTTTTTCAGTGTGTTTGGTAGGGTTGGTTGGAAGGAAAAGAATTTGGGATTCAAAATTGAAAAAAATAAGTTAAAACAATAAATACTTTTTTAAATGCATATACCTTCTTGGCAATGAACTATCCAATGGCTTGAAAATGACAGAAAATGATCATTTTGCATTAAGAAAAAATTCATCCAAAATTATCTAAAGTTTAAAATGAAATTTATAAAATGAAAATTTAAATGAACATTTTAGACACATGTAAAGATTAATCCACTTCTAAAAATATAACTCATTTTCCTATTGAAAGTTGATATTAAAGGGAAAAAGTTATCAATCACAAACACCTTTAAGTAATCTTCCATTTTTCATTTGGAAAAATTCCATTCTTAAACCATTTTTTTCAGGAATACTAAATCAAATTTGCCTAATGAATCTTTAAAAAGCATTTTTTCCAATTTTTCAATTTAATATGATGCCAAGCTTGATATTCACTTTTTTAAACATTTATTAATATTCATTTTTAACATGGTTACATGATTCATGCTCCTACTTTCCCCTTCACCCCCCGCACTCCCCCCACCCATGGCCGATGCACATTTCCACTAGTTTTGTCATGTGTCCTTGATCAAGACCTATTTCCAAATTGTTGGTAGTTGCATTGGTGTGATAGTTGATATTCACTTTTATCTTGCCCAAAGTTGAGAAAATAATTAGTTGAAAGTTTTTAAGGTGAATATGTAATCTATGTTTTTTTATCTGAATATTACTACATATTAGATTTTATGTTCTAGTTAGTTCTTTACAGTAGTATAAAGTCACTAAATTTAATGAAAATATTCATAGGATAGGTGCTTTCTTGAATTAAAACTCAATCCTATGGGGGCAGCTGGGTAGCTCAGTGGATTGAGAGCCAGGCCTAGAGACAGGAGGTCCAAGGTTCAAACCGGCCTCAGACACTTCCCAACTGTGTGACCCTGGGCAAGTCACTTGACCCCCATTGCCTACCCTTGTCAATCTTCCACCTATAAGTCAATACAAAGAAGTTAAGGATTTTAAATAAAAAAAAAGAAAAAAACTCAATCCTACTTTATTGCATAGGAAAGAACACAAATTTTGGTGTCAGAAAACTTACATTTAAATCCTCATTCTTCTATTTATTAGCTATTTGATTCTAAACATGTTATTTTACTGTTCTATACCTCAATTTCCCCATCTGTAAGAGATAGAAAGCAATCCCTATAGTACTTCTTATAAAGTTTTTATAAAATAGTTAATTCTACAAGAAAGAAATAAGATAATGTATGCAAAGACCTTAACGAATTAAAAACTGTTATGCATGTCTTCTCTTATTGTTGAGTTCCTTCTACTCAAGGTTTGTGAATCATCCTACATGGCTTTTGAAAAGACACCAGATACAAAATAGATTTACAGTTCTGCATTTTCCTCTATTAAACTATTGTTAATATTAACTTAACATGACACTTGTGGAGTAATATAACCAACCAATTCTGCAAATACTTATAATGCAGAGTTTCTTTGAAAGGACCAAAATGGATTGTAAAAAAATGAGGAGCAAGAGGAGGAGAAGGAGGAGAAAGAGGAGGAGAAAGAGGAACCAAGATGGTGGAGTAGCAATATGTATTGTTGAAACCTCTTTGAGAGTCTTCTTGAACCAACCTTAAAATAACACCTCAGAATGAATACAGGAGTCACAAAATGAACAAAGGGACTGAGCGAAGAAACTCTCCTGCAGAAAACAACTTGAAAGGTAGGAAGAGAAGGTCTGTTTCATGGGGGTAAGAGAGAAACAGAAGTAAAATCATGCATGGAGGAGTACACATTGCCCACCCCATTTTCCACCTACTGAGTCTGAACCTGGGCACATCAACTTTGAGACCTGGAACCCCTGGCCAAAGAAAATAGCAGAGCACCTGACACCACTTGAAGTTTCAAGCCCTAATCTGCAATGAAGGTCCTAGTCCATGGTGCTTGGCATGTCAAAGCCTGCAGTGAGACCCAAAGCTCCGCTGTAAGGCAGTCCACCGAACACCAGGCTGGTTTAAACCCAGAGTGAGGCTCAGAGCTTCTGCCCAAGCCAGAGGTGAAGACCCAAACCCCAGAGCAACCCCAGTCGAAGGCAGTCAAAGAAATTGGTCATTAGTGACTGCAATGATCATAGTTCTTCCAAAAGTTATCTTTACAATGTTGTTGTTATTGTATAATTTTTTTCTACTCACTTTACTGGGTAGCAGTTCATAAAAGTTTTCTCAGGTTTCTCTGAAACCATCACTTTCATCATATTATGGCACAATATAGTACTCCATTATTTTCATATACAACAATATGATGACCCCTTCTTAGTTTCCAGTTAGGTGCCAATGTCCTGTTATAAATTTTTTGGTACATCCAGGTCTCTTTTCCCTTTTCTTTGATCTCCTTGATATATAAGCCTAATAATGGCATCGCTATTTCAAAGGATATGGATGGTTTAGTGATGTTGGGGCCAAAGTTCCAAATTGCTTTCCAGAATAACTGGGCATGTTTTCTCCACCAACAGTTGTCATTTTCTTTTTTTTCTTTTTGTTACTTTTGCAAATCTGAGAGCTATGAGATTGGATCTTATCATTTGAAGTCTTCTAATAATTAATGATTTGGAGAACTTTTTAATCTTCAGAGCTATTGATAGATTAATTTCTTTGAAAATTGACTTCATATCCTTTTTCCATTTATCAGCGGGGAAAGATTTCCAGTGTTCTATCTGCTGTGCCATGATAACTTGCTAACATTTTGCTTAACTATTTTTTCCAGGAGTGTATCATCATCTATTTGGAGTATAAAGATTGGGTGAGTAATTAGGAAGAGATATCAATTTTTAAAATGAGCATCAAAAATTTTTAATATTTCTCTGTAAGTTATTTCCTCAGAGAGAAAGCACAAACATTTCCTGACATGAGGTACATAATTTTATTTTTCTTGCAAAGACACAGACTCAGTATGGTAGAATTTAAAATAAATGTAAATAATTATACAGTAGTAAATTTTGTTCAAAATCTTAACCCTAGTGCTATATTGTTTATGTTCTTAACATACTGAATCATTTTTATCATGTTTCATTGTTCAATAAGATAATCAAATTTGGCTAAAAAACAAAAATAGTTTCCTTAGCTAAGGTAAATTTAGAAAGTAATTTTATTCATTAAGATTAATTATTTAAAACAATTAAATTGAGTTAAGGGTGTTATCTTGTAGGTAAACAATGCTGTAAAACTGGTGTTGGTTCACTGTTAACACTGGTAATTGCATCTATGATAATTAAATGCAAATTTTTAGTTCTTATAGTCATAAGGTGGTATCTGTTGTTTTAATTTGCATTTCTCTCATCAGTAGTAATTGATAGCATTTTATGTCCATTGATAGCTTTGATTTCTTCCAAAAATTGTCTATTGTTATCCTTTCACCATTTATCAACTTGAGAATGACTCTTATTTTTATCAATTTGGCTTAGTTCATTATATATTTGACAAATTAGGTCTTTATCAGCTAAATATGCTTTCAAACCTTTCTTAGTATCCTTTTTTTTGCTGTTGCTTTTAGCTGCACTAGTTTTGTTTCTGTGTGGAAAAATCTTTTTTATCTCATAATCAAAATAATCAATTTTACTTCTTGTGTTCCTCTTTTATTCTTGTTTGTTCATTAAGTCTAACTTTATCTAGAGATCTGACAAATGCATTTTCCTATGCTCCCTAATTTAGTTTTAATATCACCCTTTAAAGCTAAACCATTTGAATCTTGAATCTTGTATTTAAAAGCCAATTTTATCTTCAGTTCTGGTCTTTTTATCAGGAATGATTGAAAGTCCTCTCTTTAATTAAATATCTGTTTTCCCTTGGAGGATTATACTCAGTTTTTCTGGGTAGGTAATTTTTGTTTATAATTCTAGTTCTCTTATATTTTGTCATTTCCCAAGCCCTCTACATGGGAACTACTACAGCTAGTGGGATCCTCACTATAGTACCACAGCATTTGAATGGTTGCTGTCAGGTTGCTTTAAGTTGCCTAGATCTCACACTATCTAAAGTGATGCTCCCAGAAACTCTACAGTCGACTCCTTACCTGGAAACTTATACAGTATTTTAATATATTGGCTATAGGTAATCCACATGCCCTTCCTCAGTTATCCTCACAGTCACATGCCTTATTAATAATTCCTCCAGGTTTGTCACATCTGCACATAGAAGCCCAAAAGAAAAATGGTAAAAACAATTGTATTTGACCCTCTTTAAAAGTTTCACAAGAGAAGAAACCCAATGAAATTTCTCGTACTTCTAGTTTATAGATTATATAACTCTATACTTTTTTCTCTTAGGCACCAAAAGATTTAGAATATAGTGGAAGGAAAGATAGGTTTCTTCTGTGCTGCAAGAGGTTGTCACAGTAGTTTTTACAGCAGGTACAAAAATTCTGTATCACAAATATGAGATGTAGGACATGTATTGTATGTGAGCTCAATGTGAATTAAAAAGTCACTATGCATCTCTCCCCCCCACTCCAAAACATGCAACTAAAACTAATGAGCTATAACATTGAACATTAAATGGTTAAGAACCCTACTATATTTGATCATAGTCAGACCATATATCAAGAATTATACATTTCTGGATAATACATTTTGCAAAGGAATGCTAAGATTGCATTGCCCAAAGCAGGGCAAAAAGGATTTTGGAGTTGAGAGACACTAGAAAAAATTGAATGACATGTTAGATGCCCAGTTATATGAAGGGCTATCACATGATTCACTTATTCTTGAACTAAGGTTGGGGAACTAGGAAACATAGGCAGAAGTTACAAAGAGGCAAATTTAGGCCATTTTTTCAAGAAGGAACTTTCTCCCCTGGTAATTAGACCTTAAAATTAGAATGAATGCCTCAGAATGTAATTGGGATCATTTTTCAGTTATTACTGAATGAAGAATGGACTCTTACTCAGGTCTGGATTTAGAATAGTTTTTTCTGAGGTACAGTGATTCTAGGTACAAGTAGCAGGTATAACCATAAAGAGATGTTTAGCAGCCATTTGGATGTATAGGACAAAATCTGAGTAAAAACTGTAGGATTACATGCATAAATTTAGAAAAAATAATATTATAGAATAGACCTTGGGTTGAAAGGAATCTTAGAAGTAATTCACACCAACCAAATTCAGACCATTTAAAAAACAGAAGAGACTGAGTAGGGTAATTAATTTGTCCGAGTTAACAGAAAAGTCTGAGGCAAAATTCAGATGCATTTCTTCCTAACTCCAAGTTCTATACTGTCTTTGCATAGAAATAATAATTAATATCATGATATGGGGGAGACAAAGACAGACAGACAGAGATAGAGACACGCACAGAGAGAAAAGCTCCAATAGATACTCAACTATGGGTAGAGTTCTTACATGTTACATCACTAAATTTTTATGTGGTGGGTTACATTTGGTAGCCAGTGAGGTCTCTGCCAAATACAAAATTATGTTCTTCTATGAATTTAAGTAAAGCAATGGATACTAAAATAATATATTTATAGTGTCAGGAGAACCAGAAGAGATAAATATCATGAAGCCATTGGAAGGAAGAATATCAAAAAGGGTATAATTCACAGTCTTAAATGTTACAAGAAAGTCAAAAGAAAGACTATTGAATTTTATAATTAAAAAGTTGTTGGTTATTTTGGAATACATATTTTTATAAAATTGTTAGGAGAGAAGCTTCAGCAACACAAAGAGTAAATAGTCTTTGAGAGTTAAAGCAGAGTATAATCTCATCTTTATATAAATTAAATAATGAGGAGGAATTTGTTTAGTATATTCTTGATGCAAAGCACCATATAAAGTAATGAAGACAAGAAAGGAAGTAGTTCTTGCCTTTAAGGAGCTTAGGAACCTTTAAACTAGGAAGGGTCTATGAGCAAGATTACAATGAAGATTCCTACTAGTTCTAAATTCATAGTACTATAATCCTAACTTATAAGTAACTTCTTTTTCCATTTTGCCATGTCAAAGTCAAGTATTATATGTGAATAATCTATAAATGTAGATTTCAAAATATTTACCCAATTATATATGAAAATTTTATACAAAAATGATAATACAGATTTAGAAATAAATAGGAAGAATCACTGATTTCTTAGTTTGCTAAAGGTGCATACACCTGCCAGTTCCTTTTAGTATGATCCAAAGGGAAAGCATTTAAAAAGTACTTTAATATCCCTCTTTCATCTTTACATTCCAATGATGGGGACAGATAGTGAAGGAAATTGTATTCATCAAACTGTGGTTATCAAATTCATTTCCAAGAATGTTGAATTTGTTTATGTTTACACTGAGCATCAAAGAAAAACATATAGAGAAAGTGACTATCATAATTCATAATATATCCCAAATTCAAGAAAATAAAAAACAAAATAAACTTAAACATGAATGTATGTATAGGAATATACATATACATACATGAGCCAAATTAATGTCCATAAATATTTTGTATGAAACAGTCTTTATTTGGGTCTCTGACTCCACAGTGACAAATATAACGAGCAATTAACTCCCATGTGTTGAGTTTTTGGCAGCAATTATAGTAGAAACTGGAAACTAAGCATCAAAAAGAACTAGCTTTGGTGGCCTTCTGCCAAATGATTCCCTAAGGGTTGAATGAAGGTCTAAAGTTTCAATTGTGATAGATTATATAGCATTTTGTATCTTCTCTGTGTGAAGAATTATATGGAGGTATAATATACACAATTTACAGCATATTAACTATTATAAAAGAAGCATGGAACTACAGAATATCAAAGCTGAGAGGAACCTCAGGGACCATCCAATTTGATTCAATAAAATTAACTATAAAAATATCATAACACTCTATGAAATTTAAACAAAGCAAGATCAATAGACTGTGAGAAAGCTTTGAGAAGATAAAAAGCCACTGTATTAAACCTAAAACACTAAGAATAATGGAATTTGAACATGCCAATTTATTTCTATACCTAAAAAGTTGGAAAGAAACAAAAATAGTGAAGTATATTTAGTCATAAATATAAGCTTGAAGAAGAGATATGATAATGTACACACTCCTTTTCTCAAAGGTACAAGACTAGAGGTAAATCAATGCATATACTATTTGAGTTTGCAGATACGATGGTTAGGTTTACAGAAGTGTTTTTGTTGGGTTTTTTGTTTGTTTGATTTTTAAAGTGAGGGACAATCCTCTGGCACTAATAAGGGAGTGATTTTACAATTACAGATTTGAACAAGAAAAATAAGAGCTACGAAGATTCTAATATTTCCTCAAAATTCCTAATGTCTTCATTGCTCTTTTTAGAGTTATTAAGATTTTTTAAATTGTCTAATTAAAATCACATCCACTTGTGTTACATAATCTGGGTATATCAAATATAGGTTTTGAAATTCTAACCCTGAGAATAAGAGTTAGAAAATTGAAATTGTTATTAAAGAACATAGAAACAGAGTAGTTTCTATGAAATTTTCACTAATGCAAATCAATTATTACAATGAGAAGATGAAAGGAGACTATTAACTACATTATCCAGTAAACACTTGATCTTTTTACAAGGTGGGGGATGTGGCAGTCAAGTGCAACATCAGTTTAGAGTAAAAGAACTGATTAGTAAAATTGTACAGATGATGGTGGATGAATATGTGCTCCATTGCTTCAGAAAATAAAGAAGAGTAGAGGAAAAATAAATAAAGAACATTTGGCTACAAGCCCAATTAAACCAGATAATTTCAAGATTATGTAAGGATGAAACATAGAGTACAAAACTTGGCTGAATATTTTTAAATGCTTTATTTAAAAGTTATTAATTACAGCTAACAATCCCCTTCTGGTCCTATGAGGTAGGTTTCATTATTCCATTTGACTAATGATGAAATGAGGTTGGCTGAAGTTGTGATTAACTCAGTCACATCACTAGTGTCTACAATAGTATTTTATCTCAGGTCAGCATCTCTCAAAATTCAAGGCTTTATCCACCATACCAGACTCTCCTCCAACAAACTTCACTGTTCTTCAAAGATATTAATATAATGATAATAATTATTAATTATATTATATTATAATTGTTATGTAATCATATAAGCAATATATTAATTGTTAATTATTTAATGTTAATTAATTATTAAATATTATCAGTAATATCAATAATGGCATAAAATAAGAAGACAAACTTTTCAGTGATGTCTGAAACTTTCATAGATTATATTCATTTCACGATAAAATATATTTCCTTTTCATAGTTCAATTCTCCAACTGTTCATTTTTGCACGAAACATTGTGATTTTTGGATTCAAATTTCAGAACTCTGGAGAACCTCTTAAATGGGACCCATTATCATTCAAAATGATATGCTCAAACAAAAGAAGTAAGAATAAATAAAACAGATGCATGAAGATTGCTAATCATGTAGACTCAGACATCCATATTCTGGATGGACAGGCCATAGAACTGCATATCTGAATGTATTTACTTTAAATAAATCTAATTACATATTTATGCAGATATTTATTTATAAGATGTTAATCTTATCCACTGAATCATTTCCTTTTTTTTTTTTGAACTCTTCATCTGTTGTGCTGAAATAGTCTTCCACAGACACAGAACATGAGCAATATGTTCATCAGAAATAACTAGCAGGAAGAATATAGGCTGCTTCCCATTTGGGCCAGTCTATAGTTCCACTAAAGTTCTTTCCAAAACAAAGGTCTAACTCTTTAAAGTCTATATTCTTCCAGCAATGATAACTGATTGTGATTCTTAGAGTGCCGCAAGGTGTAAAGCATCAATCTTAAAGTCAACAAATGATTAAAGGGGATAGAGGCAAACCAGAGCTCAAAATACTGCCTTACACTGACTAGTTGTATCAGCCTTAATAAGTCGCTTAAATATTTTCTTAAATTCAAATGCCTCATATGTAAAGTGAAGGTTGGGCCAGGCCTCTGAGGCTCCTTTTAGCTCTAAATCTACACCCTTAAGGTAAGGTATAATATCTATACAAAAATGCACAATAATAGTTAATAAAGGTAAACTCAAGATCACAGTTTAAGGAGGGATATTTGACCTTGCTAGCAATCAAGGACATTTATAGTAATGGAACTTAAGACTTGAATATTGTTCTAGATGCCTGAACATACATTCTATGGCTTACATTAGGCTATATTCAAAAGAAATAATAAATATATATATATATATATATATATATACATATATATCAGGGGTCAAGAAATGACATTGTGGAGAAGGAAGGATAGTACTGTATGTTAAGATTTACTTAATAAAGGGATCAAAGAATCAGATCTGGAAAGTTATATAATCATCAGAGTATACTTGGACGGAGAGAAAATTGATGAACATTTTTAAAAAATGAATCACAAGTCATCTGTGGTAGCATCATGATCTGAGATACTTTAGAATGTTGTTTGTTTGAATATCATATGTTTTTGGTAACCTAGTGGACTTAGTTTATGTGAAAGTGAGCAACAAATTCTAATTTTAAAAGATCAACACATACCTTTTCAGATTTATATAGATTATATAAGACAAGTGTCTAATTTTATTTAAATAAAAAAAGAAAAAGAAAATTCCTTAGGACACTGTGCTCATTCATAAAAAATATTCTGCTAAGTCAAACAGATTTAATTACACATATTATTCAAAAGGCCAATTTCAATATCATATTTTTATTCAAATATTAAAAAATAATTATATTCTAGAAATATGTTCCCTTTTGAAGACTGGGTGTATTTTTTGTATCAATGTTCAGGCATTTGAGTTGTACCCAGCTCTTTATGACTCGTTTTGGAATTTTCTTGGCTATAAAGATAATAGAGTGGTTTGCCATTTCCTTTTCTGGCTAATTTTTCAGATGAGGAACTGAGGCAAACAGTTGTGACTTTCTCATGGTCACATACCTAGTAAATATCTGAGCCTGGATTTAAACTCAGATCTGCCTGATTCCAGGCCCAACACTCTATCCACTACATCACCTAGCTGCCCTAGGTTAAGTAAGGACTATATCCATGTTTAATCTTTAAGACCTAAATTCCTAAATATGATATGATTTGAAGAAGTCTACAGTCCAAAAACCATAATTGACTGAAATTGAATGAAATGATTAAATTTTACACTTCAAAACAGACAATAAAGCACTAGACTATCATCTTCAATGTAGTAACTACTTTACTAATTGCAACCAGGATTAATTTAATCAGTTATCTTTACTTCTCCTTGGAAGGTATGCCCCCCCCCAAAAAAAGAAAAAGTAAAAAGATGAATTTTATTTGACTATCTGATCCTCTTTTTTCAAATGTTAATGAGAAATTGTCATGATTTTATTTGCTATTCATTTAAATTCCTAATGCAAGACCCTGAAGGACTGTTTTCCATCATGGGGTGGGGGGAGGTTGGGAAAGATAAGAAAAATTCATCTTCAAATGAGAGTAAAACATTTGTCTGTCTGAGAAAAGTTTTGTGACAGAATTATTATCCAAAAAACTTCATTTCAGCAAATATCAGAGGACTCTCTATATGAGAGTGTCAACAGAGTTTCTCTCGCTTATGCTTCAGCTTACTCTCCATTAATTTCTCATTTTAAAATAATTCTGATAATAATAATCAAGGTGAGGATGAAGAGGATGTTGATAACTTTCATTTACAAAGCAATTTAAGTTTTGCAAAGCACTTTATGGTTGTTTTTTTTAAATTTAATTCTCAGTATAACTTTGTGAGGTTGATCCTACTATTATTTCCCATTTTATAAATCAGAAAACTGAAAATATGCGAAATTAAGTGATTTATCTCATGTCACACAACTAAAAAACATCTGAGACAAAATTCTAACTCAAGAGAGTATCACATTAAGCACTCAGTCAAGTGATAGAGAAAATGTCAATAGTGCAGATTGAACTTAAAAGTTTGTCATGCCTCCTTTTTCAGTAGTTGATTGTTAAACATTTTCCAGAACACTGCTGCTCACATAGCTAGTAAGTGTCCACCATGGGATTTTAAGCCCAGTCCTTCTGACTCTAAGAGCAGGGTTCTATCCATTAAGCCACACTACTTGTGATTCCTTACAATGTATCAGTAAATGTATAAAACATTACTATATGTAGTTCTTTATCTAACATTTGCTGATAGCAAATGAAGGGACCTTCAAGATCATTAGCTCCACTATCAGCAGAGAATAGCAGTGATGAAATAATTTTGTTTTCTAAAATCAAAACTTTCAATAACCTGATCATCAAAACATGTTAAAAGTTGAGATCTATGCATGTACATCTATCTATGTGTCTATGCTTTAAACAAGTTAAAGAAGTCCTGAGACTAAGGATCCTCTAAAGAATGAAATGGTTCAAGTAACCAAATCTGCTATTTTGTAAAATGTCAGGTTTTGGTTTTTAACCCTGGGCAAAATACTTCATATGCACCTCACTTGTGGTCCGTTCTCACAATTCGGATGAAAAATTATTCCTTGGATTAATAATCAGATTTTAAAAAGTCAGGGTGAGTAACTAATATCAATAGAGTGGTTCTAATTCTAATCATGAAAATCATATTTGAATAGGTAATTGCATTACCCTTTTGTATGTCTTAACTAGTCAGATCCTTTCAGGGAACATTAAGATATAATCATATTCAACTAATGTCATTTCACTAATGATGGCCAGCCTGTACAATCAGTCCTTATCTAGAATATTTCCAGAAGTCACCTGGAAATATATCCATATATGTCCTTGTGGAAAGCATAGAATTTCTATTTATATTTTGTTAAAGATATGTTAAAGATATTCCTAAATTAATAGTCTATATCAAATAATACCTTGGTTATACATTTAACAACAATAAGACCATGAAATATTTACTTGTTTTCCTGGCAATAATTAAATCAACTTTTAATAATTTATCTAGGGAAAAAAGAACATATACATATATACATACATATATATATAAACTAATATTACTACACTGACCCAAATGTGACACCTAACAATTCGAATACCTAAGAATTACGTCAGCAAAATGGACAAATACTCATTTAAAGTAATTTCTATATCAATTTCAGAAAGAAAATCTCTACCAGACTCAACATTCATCTTTTGACCCAAGAGATACACGATACTAAAATAAAAAAAATCTGTTTAGAAGAAAAAAATAACAGTATCAATTGGCTGATCCCTATTTTCATTTTAGCCTTTTCTCATTTTTCCAAATTAAATTCATATTTTCACAACTGTTACTTTTTCTATACTATTTTAATTCATCTCTGTGCTAGGTACTCTGAATTTTATAACAGAATTTTTAGAATAGAATCATTGTATTCTAGAAATTGAGAGATCTTAGAAACCCCCTTTCAGTTTATAGATGAAGAAATTGAAAATTAGGGATAACTAACTTGTGTAAAGTCACAAAGCAAATTAATAACATAACCACAATTATAGAACCAAATGTCCTCACTCCTGCTCTTTTCAATACAAAAATGAATCAAGAAAAAAAGTAATTTGCCTTACATATATCAAAGAATTTTCTGAAAATAAAAATATATCCTCTGACAATCTATTTGTTTAAATTTTGCAAATTCTTAATCAAAATTTCAAAAGCAATTTGCCTACACCTGAGCAAGATATACCCATTTCAGTGATCTTTCACTTATACTCTAGGAATGGACACTTTGCTCACCACATAAGAAGTAACTTACTCTTTTGTAAACAGTTGTTAGAAAAGTTTTTTTAATCTTTAAATGAATAGTAAACTGAAAGATAAGTCAATCCTTTATCAATGGTAGAATCAAGATGACAACACCAAAAAATAGGATTAAGAGAAATTTCATTCATCCTATTGCAAAGAAGGAAAAAGGATACAGACAGAGAGGAGAGAGAAAGAGAGAGAGAGAGAGAGAGAGAGAGAGAGAGAGAGAGAGAGAGAGAGAGAATAATATTTCCTCAAGCTGGAGTTTTGAACTCTTGGTGAAAGTCCAGTCATAGAATGTTCCCTTTTTTCATTCAAAAAGGTTCCATTTCTCTCATTGTATCCCTAGTACCCAGGACAGTGACCGACACATTCTAGGCATGTAATAAATGTCAAATTGAGTTGCTAGCAGCAGGGATATAAGGAATACAAACATCTGGGAATTTTCTACAGCAATTGCTAATGGAATCCCTTTATTGTTTCATGTAATTTAGAAAAATGGATTATTCTGTTAGGAGCCTGATGTGTGAGAAAGAGGCATTGAATGCTACATCTAATAAAAATGCTCTCAAAAAAAGTTGTGGCCGGTGTTGACAAAATTTATTGAAATATAGACAATGATCATATAATGTAGTAGNAGAGAGAGAGAGAGAGAGAGAGAGAGAGAGAGAGAGAGAAAGGGAGAGATTGAAAATCCTTCATAGTTTTGCAGAGAAAGCCAGCATCTGAATTTCCTTGTTTTTCTTTTCTCAAAAAATTACAATAGAAATTTAGGGCTAAAGGTAGATATTATGAACATTTTTATTATTATCCTGTCTGAGCAAGATTAAGCTGGATGTGAGGCCAAAGTAGAAATGACCACCCAAAAGACTAGAAAATTTTAAACTGTGTCTTCTAATAGTTTATGCTATAAGAATACTATCTATTCACTGTTGTGTTAATTATGTCTAACTAAGATTGTTTATTCAGTTTTTCTATTGAAACCAATGAACAATAAAAACAGAGTATTACTTCATACATTTAAATGATTTATGTACCATCACAGGAAGACTGGATTATGTACTGACCAGCCTCTTAATTTATTCCAATAAGCCTAACTACAAGCCAATTAAAGTCATTCATTTTTACTACTAAGAAACTAAGAGGAAAATAATTATTTTTATTTCAAATTATTAAAAATAAACATACTACTTTATCTAATGCAATAGAAATAGCAGAGGTACACATGGCCAACAAAAAAAGTTGAATCTGTGTCTCTCCAGTGGTAGCAAATTATTAACTTTATTTTTAATAATTTGAGAAAAAATGGGACCTATATCAAAGTTGTGAAGAAAGAAAACACAAAATTGGGCCATTACTTGTATTTGCAGGATGAGTGAAAGTAAAGATAGTATAATGAAAATAAGGTTGAATCTCTGAGTGAGTAGAAGGTTAATGCAACCTTAGCAGAAAGGGGTTGTGCTTGGAGGAAAAAGATAGTATCTATTCTTGCTCATCCTGTGCAAGGAACTCTTTTATCAAAAAATGAGCAAAAAAGTTAAGAGGGTCTAGCTCCTATGGAATAACATCCCAAGAATATATTGTATGCCTTCTGAAGGATGCTTGCCCTGACCAAAGATGATATGGAAGATATGAGGGTAATATGTGTAAGTTGGGGAAAGGAATTTTTCCAATGGCATCTATGAACCTTTTCCTATAGGTTCCTTAGATTGGTATTAAATTAAAACTGCCCTTTGAGGCCCATATTGAGTTGAAAGAAACTGGGAAAGAAACTGAGCTTGTACATGAAAGGGAGGAGTGGGCTGAGTGGGGCATGCTGGTCTATAATGGGTGAAGGGTAGGTCACACTATAGTTTCCTGCCTGGGGGACTGGAAAAAATGTCAGTTTCACAATGAGAAATAAGTAAGTGAGTGGGAAAAGCTAGTTTTAGAGAAAGATAATGAGTTTAGCTTAAAAAAACCTCATTAACTGACATCCAACAAGTCAATCAATGCATTTTCTTCTACTAATCAATATACCCTAAAGCTCTATTTTAGGATCTTTAATAATAGATTTCTTGCATTTATGTATATATAATGTGCTTAAAATTTTAAGTGCATAATGCAATATAAATTTTGTCATAAAATAACAGATATTTTAGATCACACTATATAAACAGTTGAGAACAAAATGATATCTTTAGGAAAAAAGTGTTTTGTAAACATTCTAATGGCTTTTTCCTCAGGAAAAAGCTGGTGACCTATTATTTTAAACTGATTGCGCATTCTTATTTGAAAGAAAAAAATTCCTTTAAAATATAACCAAATCAGTCATTAGAAATAAGGAAAACAGTTTCATATGTATGTGGTCTATTGGTGGCGTATGTTTCATAATTCAAAAATTTTAAATGTATGAGAAACATGTATAAATAAATTCAAAGACTCAGGAAACTTCACCTAATTTCATGATCATAATATTGGTTCTTAGAGGGAAAAAAGTATTGGGTTTCCCTTTGCATAGCTAAATAAAACATCAATTACAATACATTCTTTACTGGATTCCAAGTAACCAAGCCAAACAATATTGTAAAGCATTCTTTCTCTCATAGTAGATAAGCCTTTAAAATAAGTGAAAGAAGATCAATACAACCATTTAGTTTCTTGTGCTAGAATTTAAATATAGAAATGTCATCAGTTTTAAAGTATGAAAGAGTCTTCTAATATCCTTTTAGTTTTAGAGGTATAAAGGCTTTTACTTGACAGTTCCTTACGTAAATTTGTATCAAAAAGAGAAGTTGGCAGAAGCTTCTAAATTCATAACAATTGTCTATTAGTCTGTTTTTAATAATTTTTCTTTGGCATGTAATCCTCTTTAATTAGATTCCACTCTCTGTTGTTTCAAGACTCCATAAACTGGTGTCTTATATACCAGCTGGTAAAGCAGGAGTGACTGTCTAAATGATATTCACAATGAGTATTTGGAAGGTTTACAATTATACCCTTGCTAATAAATTGTGCTATTTTCCCCAACAATTTTAAGTGCTAATCTTCAGAAGGCATTTTAAAATTAGCTAAAATTCTGTCAAGAGATTTACAAAAATTGTTAGCATGAAGATAATTATGTCACAGTCCTTGGACTCCATCTCTGATTGTGTGCATAAATCAGGAAATGTCAGCTGTGTTTTCCCTTAATAATTATCCTTGCAGCAATATATTACAGTTTAAACTCCTATTATAATTTTGTTTCTGGTTTATAAAACACCAGACAGTTATTTCTAAAGTTTTCTACTGATTAAATAATTCAGAATTCCCAGAATAATAAGTGATTATCAGTAGTAAAATTTAAAATATCAGTAATAAGTAGATCAATATGGAAAGCATACACTCAGCATTCATTAGCACGCCATCCTTAGGAGCCAAACACTTGAGTGTGATAATGAGTTTTTTAAAAGAGGTTGATTATATGTCACTTTCTTAAGAGCCCAGATACTATACAACAGACATACAGGAGAGGGAGTTTTTGAGCATTAATCCTAATAGAATGTGGTATGTATGATTTAATGTTTTTTAAGTCTGATAAACCGATGGTTATGAAGTACAGGTGACTGCACAGGCATGTAACTCTTTTTATCTACATTTACTCAATTTATATCAAGGATTTCACGTGTAATCAGTGGAAAATCATTTTTTAGGCTTTCTCAAAGTAGGAATTAGGAAATTTGGCCTTCATTCAAGGAAGCATACAAGTAGAAAATGAATGTTTCTTTTTTTTTTCCTTCCCTCTTTCAGCCAATAATCCTAAATTATCAGCTCACTCTGACTTTCTATGGTTGGACAGATCTGACCCTAGCAAAAAATTTAGTAATACAGTATGTATTAGTTAACTCCTTTTCAAAACCACAAAGCAATCAACAATTTTAACATTTGCCCAGGCTTCTAGTCACTATGAATATCAAATAAATAGGGCAGACTGAAACTCTGGCCAAGAAAATGAGAACGAGAATGCTTTATTAGTCTGGTGATTGGGCATTCTGAATAGCTTCAGATGATTTGATCCAAACCAACAAACACTTATTGAGTGACTACTACATGCCAGGCACCATGCTAGGTACCAGGCATGGCAAGAGGATAAATAGTCCCTGCTCCCCAAGGTTTTATATTATGTAGGACTGAAGAGGGCATAAAACACAAAAGACTTTTTGTTAACTGTGCATTTCTTAAGGCATTTCTGAACTATGCTTGGTATTTAGTCATTGTTTAATAAATAAAGTAGAAGGTGTTTTTTTTAATCTTATCCCTTAGTAAACTATTTATTACAGTCATCTTTGAGATAGCCATTAGCTGCTGGCTGTTATCATTAGTATGACACAAGAACTGCCATAATTAAATTAAACTATGACACTGTGTCAGTTAGAACATTCCACAAAGTTCTTTCCATCAATTCCCCAGGCTAATTCGCCATTTGACCTTCTAAGGATAAACTATTCAGTAGCTACTATTAAAGGTATTTTCCAGTCCCTTTAGATAACACTTCTAACAGATTTTTCTTTGGTTTTGTTAATAGATAACTGATGTAGTAGATTTGGGGAGTTTGAACAGCCTAAGCTTTCTATAATCAATGCTTGAATATATGCTACACGAGGATTCCCTACTAAATGTCAATACTAATACTCTTTTCATTTACCTCCTAACTGTTTTCTAAATTACCATTCCCTTAAGCTTATTGGGGAATTGTGTTTTGTAAGCAGTATGCATAGCTCCAGGAATTATTTCAGGTTTCCTAATGGAAGAACTATATGGGAATTATAAATCAAGATTAGAATTTCCTACTCATCATAAAATCAACTTCCTTCCTTGTTTCTTTTATTATTTTTGTCACATCATTTGTGGTTTTCTCAAAGACTTAGTCACCACAGTGCAGGAAGTTTTCCATTTAGGAACTGCTAGAATTATAGAACTGGATAGGATCTTACAACGTTATCTGGTTCAAATTATTGGACATCAGCAGGATCATGTATTGGGTGAATAAAATCTATTTTTAAAAATTTTGTGAGATGAAATTTGTAAATAAATAATGTATAAAAAACAGAATTGCTAGAAAATTTTTTAGTCCTTTTCTTCTCTCTTAGAACCAAAACTATTTATTGGTTTTAGAGTAGAAGACTGTTAAGCACTAGGCAATAGTGATTAAATGACTTGCCTAGAGTCATAAAACTAGGAAATTTCAGAAGGCAAATTTGAACCCAGGACCTTTCATCTCTGGGTCTGGTTCTCAAGGCACTGAGCAAAACCACCTAGTTGCCTCCTATTAGGAATTTCTTCAGGGCTAGTAAGAAATCTTATAGATTTTATTTCTTGTTCTCATTCCCCCCCCCCCCAATTTCCTCTTTTCCTGCCTTTATGAAAGGGAAATAATAGATGGTAAACATTCTTTGTGTGATCCCTTCAAACTTCCAGATTACATTTTTTTTCCTTTTCTTTTCTCATGCTTCAAAGATTTCTGTCATCAATCTAGTGATCCTATGAATGATCTTCAAGGGTTTAATTCTTTTTTTTCACCATGTTTGTTTTATGAACAGATACCTTCTTATCTCTATATGAGTTCCCTTCCAGGACTAAATTGATGAAACTATGAAATTCTTTGAGCCTCAGTTTTCTCATACTAGTATAATAGTACATAGGGGCCATATCCCATCAGGTTGTTGGAAAAATATAGATTGAGAATCTAGATTAAATAGTTCCTAAACTTTATTTTTAATTGAATTTTGTAGAGTCTAAACCCTGCTTCAGTTACAAGTTTGGCCACACCTTCAGGGCAAGGCAGAAGTAAGGTCTCACATCCAGGTTAGACTAGAAGTGAAACACCACTTCTAGGGCAAGCCAGCAGTGAGGAACCCACTCCCATAGCAGTGGACCCTCATCTCACATAGCTACCAATGAGGGCTTACCTCCAGGGCAAGGCAGCAGCAAGACCCTACAATGTGTTTGCAAGCAGTGAAACTCCCCTACTGTTCAAGTAAGCAGCAAGCCCACCACCACTGTGAAAACTTATAGAGAGGCTCCCTTTGAGATGAAACTAGAATCTAGAAGCCAAGATTCACACAGGCTAGAAGCAAAACCCTGAACCCCATAAGAAAATGCATGGGAAAGTGACTTCTCCAACCAAAGAACAGAATGTTAATATACAGTAAAAAGTTACATCATAAATAATAAATTTTAAAATGAGCAAAAAAAATTGAAAAAGTACTAAAGAAAGTTATCATGGTGGCAATGAGGCTGATGACATTAATCTAGAACAGAACAATGTCAAAAAGCCTGCCAGTCCAACTTCAAAGAAATATATGAATTTGAATTGGAAACATCTAAAAAGAATTTCTAGAAAAGCTTTTAAAAAAGGATTTTAAAAACAAAACTATTTAGAAAAAAATTATGAAAATAAATGAAAGTAATGTGAGAAAATCAGAAAACAAGGGTCAGCAGCTTAGTAAAACAAAGCACACAAAGTAGAAAAAAAGATATATAAAAATTAAGCAAAGAAAACAGCTCAAAAATTGGCCAAGTGGAAAAGGAAGTCAAAATTTCACTAAGAACAATTTTCCTGAATAATTTCTTGAAACCCAATGTTTAGACTTTTTCCTGAGTATGCCTTTTAGATAGTATAATAATTCTTATATTATTGCCCCTAAGTCTATTTTCCAGATTTTGTTTTTCCAATGAAAAAGCTCATATCTTTTTCTTTTTTTCAGTCTTTTAATTTTTTATTTTATTTCTTGATATCCCATGGGGTCGTTAGTTTCCATTTTCTCAACTGTAATTTTTAAGGAATTATTTTTTCAATGAGCTTCTCTACCTCCATTCACATTTAACTAGTCCTACTTTTTAAGGAATTTTTTTTCTTGAGTGAATGTTTTGTAATAGTAGTGGTAATCATGGTAGTTAGTATAACAGCATTTATATAATGTTTTAATATTTGTGAAGCACTAAATATATATGATCACATTTGATCTTCATAATAATGCTATGTCTTAGGTGGTATTATTATATGCATTTTTATAGATAAGGTAATAGATGATGAAAGATAAAGAGTGACTAACTTGTAAAGGGTCATGCAGCAAATAAATGTCTGTGAAGTCAGCTTTTATACATCCCTTCTTTTCCAGTTTTTTACCACAATAAAAAAAAGCTGCTGTAAATATTTTTGGACAAGTAGGTCCTTTCCCTCTATTTTTAAATCTCTTTTGTATATAGACTTAATAGTATTACTGGATCAGAGGGTGTTCAAATTTTGATGGCCCTTCGACCATGGATCCAAACTGATCTACAGACTGGATGTGTCATTTCAGAGCTCCACCAACAGTCTATTAATGCTCTAATTTTTCCACATCTCATCCAACAGTTATTATTTTCCTTTTTCCTCATATTAGCCAGTCTGATATGTGTGATGTGGTACCTCAGAATTCTTTTTATTTGCAATTCTCTAATTAATAATGATTTGGAACATTTTTATGTGAATAAAGATAATTTTAATTTCTTCATCTGAGCATTGCCTGTTTGTAACCTTTAATCATTTGCCAGTTGGGTAATCTAGACTGCAAATCTAACAGAGATTTCATATAGTTCAGGAAGGAAAAGGATTTTTAAATAATTGTTTTTCCTTATGATGAAAAGTTAAGGGAAGATATCTTCAGAATAAAATAATTTGTTTTTATTCTGCTAGGAGCAGGGTGGGGGGGAAAGAACTAGAGTCTTCCAAATTTTAGAGAACTGATAATTCTCAGTTTCTGTGTCCAATGAGAATTGAGAAAATGAGTATAGCTTTAAAATGCAACAAGATAAAAAAAAGGAAAACACTAAGATTTTAAGGATTATGAGAAATTCAGATTCATTACTAAGGTTAATTGGGCTTTCCTTAATCAATTTAAGTTATTCTTAAAAATCTAATCAAAATATTTTATTATGAAGAGGCAAAATGTCACATGCAACCATTATTGACAGAATGTAATCATTGGACTTGATGTCTTGAGCAGTGACTAAAATCAGTCACTTAACAATAACAAGGCACATACATGATTGTCTATGACTGGTCTTGAAATTCTTATGTGACAATCAATAAAAACAATAAAGGAGTAAAGAGAGAGTATTCAGTAGAGAGAAATGAGAAAACAATGGAAATTGAAGTTTCTAGTTCTCATTCTGCTAAAGGAGCCTAACCAAATGAGTTTGGCTTATACTAGATATTTATTTTAAGTATGAAAATAGAATACAATTGAATGAAATCATATCTATAGTATACAAATTACTATAAAGTGTGTAAGGTACAGTACAGTATTACTTTATTTTATTCTCACAGAAAACATTCCTGAGAGATGGGTGCTATTATTAGCCCCATTTTAAAGATAAAGAAATTGAAGATGAAAGGGTTTTAATGATTTTCACAGATTTATAAGGCTAATGAGCATCTGATGCAGGAATGAAATTCAGTTTATCCTGTCTCCAAGTCCAGCATTATTACCCACTGATCCACACTGAACTGCAGTCATCCTGTGGCTATACCTGCTTTTAATTTTTTTTAATACCATATCTTGAAAATGGCTAAATTTAGTACTTGGTGTCAGGAAGACCTGAATCCCAATTTTGTCTTGCTATTTATTAACTATGTGACCATAGGTACACAACTGTCTCTAGACTCAGAATCCTCCCCATAAAATGAGGATAATAAGATAATATATCTAACACTCCACAAACAAGTGGAAATAATACCTAAGGTTTCATACTAATTATTTCCATGAATCTATAATATGTATCTTCTCCCTTCAGTGGTGCATATCACCACTATTCTTCACCTCATACCATGCACCTTTTGTGCATCTGATTTTTTTTTCATCCTATGATGGAGATAATCATCAATGATCTCTTACTTTTCATACATGGCCAGCTCAACTCTTCTGGTGGTGTGTCTTTCCAGCATAGTAGAAATGAAAGGGGTGGCTAAGTGACTCAGAGGATAGAGACCCAAGCCTGGAGACAAGTATTTCTGGGTTTAATGTGGCTTCAGATTTGTCCTTAGCTGTGAGACTCGGGCAAATCACTTAACCCCGATTGCCTAGCCCTTATTGCTCTTCTGCCTGGGAACTTATACTTAGTATTGATTCTAAGACAGAAGATAAAGGTCTTAAAAAAAAGGAATTGACTATGGGAGCCAAGACCTTAGACCAATACTCAAATTTCCTTGGCTTCATTTTCCGTATCTATAAAATGACAGAATTAGACTAAATTATGTCTGAGGTCCCGCCTAACTCCAGAGCTCGGATTCTATGAAATCTTTAAGTTATAGATATG
Organism: Gracilinanus agilis; assembly: GCF_016433145.1. NCBI lineage: Eukaryota > Metazoa > Chordata > Mammalia > Didelphimorphia > Didelphidae > Gracilinanus > Gracilinanus agilis. The sequence goes on from NC_058133.1 coordinate 444,804,424, forward strand.
TGATTCAATGATCTATGACAACAACTTTTTTATTGCTTCTCCTCTGAAATTCTTCATTATTACCATGTTACCACTGACTCATGTCAAATCCAACATACACCTCTTTATTGCTGCTTAGGAGAGCTATAATTTTAATTATGCTCAAATGTTTTTCACTATGTTTTTTTTACTTTTAAAAGTCATTCTATTTCATTAGAATTCTTTCTTTTTACTAGGTGTTGTGCATTAGACATTAATTTTAAATGCAGTCTACAATCTTTGTTTCCTGGGCAAATGGGAAAAATTATGAAAGAAGAATATGATGGAACTAAACTCTCATAAAAGATACATAAGAAATATTTTCTAAAAAATCTGACAAAAACTAAAGTCATCTACAGAGGTACTTTTATTTTAAAGTCTGATTATGCAAATTGTCTGTGAAAATAATCAGAAGGATTGGTTATTTTTAAATTTCATTGCTTATAACTATGCTTTCACCATCTGTTCTTCCTTATAAATGCTAAGGTTATTAGCCATTAAATTAATATGAGCATTAATTTCACACATAAATAAGATTTTTTAAAAATTTAATATTCTCTTCTTTATAATGATTTACTAATTAAAAGGTAAGGATATTTTCCTCTTTTTATAAAATTATCTTTGGCATAATATAGATCATATTTATATGAAAAGAGAAGAGTAGAAGATAATTTGATCCATTGCTTTTCCTAAGTATGCTATAGTTCCATGTCATTTTAAAAAGTGAGGATGCTTAGAGAAAATATTTCACAAAAATAGCAGCCATCATGATAGTAGCACAAAATACATAGAGAAAAATTATTAATTTAATCTTCCATTAAAAGGGGGGGAAACATTTCTAATAGTGAAAAGGCTTGGAACATTGATTATTTTGCCCATTTGTTGAAGAATTCCTTCATTGTCCTCCAAGCTAGAAATGTTTACTCTCTCTTTAGAACTAATGTTGCATTTTGACTTTACTTACACTTTCGCATTGTAAATAGTGGTATGAAAAGTTGTGTCTGTTTAACTTTTTTTCCTCTACGACTGTACATTCTCCCTTCAGACAATTAAATATGGTCTCTGCTATCAAGGAGGACAGAAAAGAAAGAAAATACTTTACCCTATAAATCACAGATTTTCAGATTAATACCTTGTAAAATTCTTATTTGTTGTCTTTCATTCATATCCTACTCTTTGTGTTTGCATTTGGGGTTTTCTTGGCAAAGATACTAGAGTGGTTTGCCATTTCCTTCTAAAGCTCAATTTACAGATGAGAAACTGAACCAATAGTGTTAAGTAACTTGCCTAGGGTCACATAGCTTCTGAGGTCAGTTTTGAACTTTCAAAACTGAATCTCTGATTCCCAGCTCAATGGCCCCCATGCAAAATTCTACAATCTATTATTTAAAGTTAATATTTGAAAATTGTTAGAATGAATAAGATCAATTTAAGCTAAGAAAGTTAATTAAGAAAAAAATCACGTCAGATTCCTCAAGGTTACATTTTTTCAGGGGCATTAGACATTTTAGTATTTCCAGAGAACGATAAAAGCAGAAGATATCTGGGTTTTGACAATAATTATATTATATTAAACAGTCTCTCATAAATATGCTTCTAGAATAGATACAGACTGGATGATAGTACTTGCTTCCTTGTTCTTACCTGGAAAATGATGAAGTTCAGACTTCAAGGCTTTTCCTCTAAAAAGCTGTCTGTAATGCATAAATCAAAAACATGCAATATTCCTGAAATTGCCTTCAATGTTACAAGTGATCTTTTCATAGCCAAATCCAATACTTTTTTTTCAAATCCCCCCCATCCTTTTTGACCTCTCTGCAGTACTTGCCTTCTCTTCCACCCCAATTTGTTGATTTTTTTAAAAGTGACTATTGTCTTACTGTCTGGTTGCTCCTTTTAAATCTCATTTTTAATGCCAAGATTATATAATTATGTCACATCATATGGTCAGAGATCATGGAACAACAGATTCGCTAAAGAAGCAAGATTTTAAGAAATTCAAAGGCTGCTGAAAAAAAAACTATGATAACCATGAGTAGATTGTGGCATATTAATAATGATGACTTCCATAGACAAAGTGATTTAAAAGATGATAGGAAAAAAAGGGAAGCTGACAATTTGGCCAAAGCATAGGAAAACAAAAATATTTTTAAAAAAACAAATAAATCTAGAAAAAAACATCCCCAAAATGTGGGTTAGATCTTCTCCAAAGTTTTTGAGGAAACAGATGAGAATCAGCAAATTGGCAAGGTATTGTAAGGATTATAATTTGTACTTTTGAAGGGAGAATATACAATGGTGAGAAAACAGATTCTCTGTACTATGTTTTTAAAAAAGTGTGCATTTATGGCTGCTTGAAGGCTCTGGGTATAAAGCAGTAAGCCTGGCATCAAAAAGACCTGAGTTCAAATCCAAGCTCAGACACTAATTACATGTGAGACCCTGGGCAAATGCTAACTTAAGTTTCCTCATCTGTAAAATAGGGATAATAATAGCACCTATCTCCAAGAGTTGTTGTGAATATAAAATGGGGTTATATATGTAAAGAGCTTTGTAAACATCAAGTGATATATAAATACTCATTTTCATTTGTTCTTTTCCTAAAAGATAGGAATAACTAAAATGTCTAATAATGATGAGATCACTATACAAATTATCGTTTTTAAATATAGCAAAGTCTGAGTTTAAGAGGAAACATAAGTGAGTGAGACTAATTAGAGTCAGTTGTAAAACCAGGAAAACTTTGGTTTATGTTCTCTCTGACACCTCCTGACTGTTAGATTCTTGGTAAGACAATTAACTTCTAGGTCTCTGGGACACTTTCTAAGATCATTCTTTTGAGAGAAGATACTGAAATACATTGGTAAAAAAGGGTTCTTCTGTGACGTGTTCTCTATAACAAAGTAACCCCAGGTCACGTCCCTATTCCTATATAAATAAAAACAGAACCAGAAGAACATAATTATATAAAAAGCACACTTCCTACTCCAGTCTACCCCCAGCTCTGAAGTATTTACTTCCTCCTTTAATTTTCTTGGAGTACAGTGGATTTCCTCTTTGCCCCCATTATGCACTAATTTGTATTATACTTGTATACATATGTGTCACAATCTCTATTAAGTTGAAAAAAGCCCTGAGATAAAGGAATGTGACATTTCTGACATCACTTTCAATTAAGTGGTTCTCCCAGCTATGGCTCAGGTTGGTCATGATCCCCACAGATACCACATGATTCCTCAAATAGAACATAAAAGCAAGAAATGGAGATTATTATTGAGGTTTTATTTTAAATATCATAAATTATTATGCCAGATAGCAAATAAGAGTTGAAATTATTCAGTCTCAAGAATCAGTATGTTTTGGAAAAATAATTGCACTTTTGACAAAATGAGGGTGAAACTAGTTTCTACATCACCTAAGATAGTGCTTTATGCAGAGAAAATATTTAATAAGTATTTAGTGACTTGAATTTTTGTTGATTAGATTATCATCTTATTTTAGTCACATGAGAAAATCAATATGGAAATATTGAATATTATTGCCAAATATCTCTTACATATTATGTTTTTTAAATCACATCTATGTCTTTGCAATTATTAGGCATATATGCAGCTAAAAAAAAACGACAAAAAGCTCAAAACACTGATGTTTTTTGTCTCTTGATGACTTTTTTTGCTTATTTTTTTAATGATTCATCATTGCAGAAAAATCTCTTCCCAGAAGATACTGATTCAAGAATTAATTTTGCAACACCCCTTCCTTTTCTATTTGGAATAGTTCTATTTATAACATTTAAGAAAAAAACATGCAATTTCCATTTTTTTTCTATCTTGAGAACTGTGATGATTCTGGCCAACTTAAGCTATCGTCAGGACCATTAATGAACTGGATGATGTCATGTAGGTTGAAAGTAGTGGGAAGGAAGCTTATCTGAAGGAAAGGCAGAAAATGGAAAGGGAAGAATGAGAAAATTACCTATATTAATTATAAATTATTGTTTTATAATTTCACTAGTTCTTAGATAAGTTTAATAAGAATCTACAAAATAAATGTGTTCTTTATATCTTTTAAAATGCAGAGGAAGTATGTTATATTCCCTGGCCTTGAAGCTAGGAAAACTTGAGTTTCCATCCTTCCTCTGAAATATGCTTACTGCCAGGATGACCCTGAAATACTCCCTTAACTTCTCAGTTCTCTAAACAACTCCACAACTATAATTTACAAGGGAGATGCCAGACTGAATTGGTAGAGTATTTCCTCATTAGATAATTCCTTAATCCAATGAAATTATAAGGCCATTTCTACTCTACTTTATGTCCTTTAATGCAGGAGTCCAGGTCTTCTAGAAACAATGCAGTAAACATTCCTCAATGATAACTCTCCAGCAGAAATATTTCCACAGAAACAGCTAGAAATGAACCTAAACTCACCATGCAAAAATATCTACAGGCTAGGGAGCACCTGTGGTGAAAAAAATAAAACACATTTCATGTGGCTCAGCAAGCAGGTTTGCTCAATGTTTAAATCCATTTTTATTATTATTCTACTTTAGAATCCACAAAAGAGGAAGGAAAAGGGCTCCCCTCCCCACAGTGTCAATAAGTAACATTATACATTATGATTCTCAAAGCTCATAATAATAATTTCCATAAATATGCAGGGGATGTTTAGATTGTGAAATAATCCATGTTCTACCCCCAACTGTTCTCTCTCCCTCTCTTCCCTACAGAAATACACAACCTCACCCCACAATACAACCTCCCAAGTTTTCATTTAAGAAAAATCAGGTATATTATACAAACAGCAAGGCCAAGATTACTGTACAAGTAAAGGACTGATACAAAATGTCTCATGGGTGACATTTTTGTTCATATAATTTTTCATAATGTTTGAGAACATTAATTATATTGCACATAGATACCTTTGCAGTTTCAGTAGATTTCACATTTACCATTTGTTAATAATAGTGTAGACAATGAAAACGTGGCTTTTACCAGTCACAATGAAAGCTGATCAGAATCTGCTGCATTAGGAAACATTAAGGAACAAAAAAATATCATTTACACCTTTCATTCTTTACTTCTGCCAAGCAGGGATAATTTACTATTTTTTAACTTCATATTATGGATAGTGTTTGGGTGGGTCATATTTTGGTCCTCTTTCATTCTTACTGCATTTATCTCTGTCTCCTTGAGTTGTCAGAGGTAGTAATTAGGGATATTAAAAAGACTATGTCATGTCAACAAATCCTAAAAGATAGAAAACATTACAGTATACAATATGCATATTAAGATATATTCTATTCAGTATCCATAATATCCTTTTAGTATTTAATCATAACAATGTTTATTTTTGTTGTCTTAAGCTTTGCAGGAGTTCTTGCCCTAAGAGGCATGAAGGGGGGGTGAAAACCAATGGATTGGTTTTAGGCAACCTATGAACTTTGATGAGAAAAAAAATCGTCATCCCAATATAAATGCTTATGTAATCATATTTTATTTTATGTAGTTAAATAACTTAGTCAGAAAGTGGTTCATTGGTTTTACTAGACTACCAAAATGGCCCATGAGACACAAAAAATGTTTAGTACCTTGACTTAAGGTTATAATCTGAATCTCTGGGATGACTTCCTTTTCTTACTACCTTTTTTACAGGGGCAAATACAAAAATTCAGTTAATAGCCCTCTGTTCTTCATTTGTTCTGTTAATTGATATTATCTATTTCAATGATTTCAACTATTACTTCTTTGTAGATTACTCCAAAACATGTCTTTTATTTCTGTCCTCTCCCTAAGCTTAAGTATCATGGGTCTCACTAGTTGCTAGACATTCTGTTGCTAACTTTTTAAATTAAATTTTCGAATGCAACATGCCAAAAAGGAAATTCATTATTTTCTCCTAAATTTTGTATACACTTCAGACCTATTTTAATCAATATTATAAAAAATTTTCAAATTGCACAGGCTTGAAATCATATTTTACATATTCCTTATTGTACTACATACTCTCATCATCAATTAAACCTCAAATTTTAATCATTATTTCTTTAAAAAATTTCTTGAATCCTTCATTTCTTTTTGCCCTTTCTGTTTCCATAATTACATCCCAGTTCAGGATTTTATCCTCTAGGCTACCATAAAAATCTCTAAACTGATCTTCTTGCTTCCCAATTCTGTCTCTCCTGGCTGTCAGAGTTTGTGCCACCAGAGCCAAGTATTTAATTTTCATTTTGAATACTTACAAGTTGGACATCATCAAATGCTACAAAGCAGGGCTGGATTTATTTTTTGCTGATTATCTCAATTTTAAAAGGTGATGCAGAAAAAATGTTAAAAAATGAAAATTAGACTTAAAAGAATGTCCTGTGTGCATATTCCCCAGAGAGCTGCTTGTTAAACACTTAATAGCACATCCTCTTTCTAATCTATCTGACACACCATTACTTAAATAATTTTCCCAAAGCAACATTTTTGCAATAGATTCACAGTCTCAAAATCATTATATGATTACTCATCACCGATAGCAGGATTACTTCGCCCTTTTTTGCATCGTGAAATGCTTTGGCAACCTACCAAAATGTGTGTACATATATTATTCTCAACTGGCAGAGGGAAAGCATTATTCTCAGAATAATATCTTAAATACATTAAACATATATGATTACAAAGGAAGCAGCCATACTGAAATTAAATAATCAAAATATTTGAACATTAGTGGAATTATTTAACACTTTAATGAGATTCAGAACCCTGAAGGATAAATGTCATATTCCTTAGTTTGTCATTCAAAGTAGTTTACAACAAAAATAGCCTCATCTAGCCTTTAGAAATTCATCTCCCCATATTATTTAGATAATAAGATTTTAAAGTTTGAGTAACTATTACTTGTATTTTTATACCTTTAGAAGTAGAACTTATCAATCTTATTGACCCATTTAAAAGCAAAGAAATTGAGACTCATAGAGGTGATTTGCTCAAGGTTATATAGTCATTGTCAGAATGAGAATACATACTCTGGTCTTCTGAAAATAAACCTAGTGGTCTTACTATTACACTATTGTGCCTCCCTTATATGTATTCATCAGGCTACTAACTCCTTTCCCAAATGAGATTATGTATGTAAAGTATTTTATACATTTTTATTGGTATGATTATGCCACTTTTGTATTCTCACCATAGAATACTTTTTTCTTTTTATCTATCAGAATCCTCCATTATTAATACTAAAAAGGAATCAGAACTAAGTGTTGGAGAATCATTTTATTTCCTGACTCAACTAAACATAAGTAACACTGAAAATACTTTGGGTTTCAGGAAAAAAGCAGTAAACAAATGACACTTGGGAGATGTTCATCTTGATTCAGCTATCTGAAAATCCAAATGTTTAAAAATTCATAAATGCATTTCAATATTGGAGGATCATGATAGCACCTTTCAAGCCTCTGTTCCTATTCAGTTATTAGTATATCCTGACTACAGCAAGGTCTTTTTTTATCTTATTTTTCAACATTTACTGATATTCAAAGTAATCCATGCATTATTAATGTGTACAGTTCTCTTAGAATACAGTAGATATTGAATCCCTAGTCAGAGAGAAAAACTTCTAAATCCCTAATCATTTCAATAAATTCAAATGTAATATTTTCTACATTGGGAATCATGGCATTTTATTTAAGGAAATCAGTCTGGCCATGATGAGCACTATAGAGTGCAGTCTGAACAGACATCAGTTCAAAGAATCAGATGTCAAAGTGCTCTCTCTAATGTCCCTTAATCATCACACCGATTAGTGGTTGAATAGTGCTGTGATTAAAAAGACTGCTGCCATTGTATACCTATTCATACTACTAGCATTCTACGTATGTTCCATCCATTAGCGACTGAATAGAGTAGCGATTAGAGAGACAGCTGCCATTGTATGCCTATTCGGAAAACAGCTAAACTCAGATATTTATTTGCAATGAACACCAAATAAATGTTTTGCGAAGGTAAAATATACTGTTAGGCTGCAAAGACAATTTAGCTGATTTCTTTTGTCCAGAGCATCCTATTTTCCTACATGTAATAATATTTCTTATTTGTAAATATAGTAATATGTTTTATTAATATATTTATAGATACATATTGTTTTAGAGACATGATTTTTATACACATCTGTTTTATTATATACTTTTTATTGACCTACAATAACCCCCACAATCTCACGCTATAGTAATGATGATCCCAGGCTATGGCAGAAAATTGAAGATTTTTGAATATTTAAGGAGTCTACAAAAATTAAAACTATTGCCATTCTAGCTCTGTTGCTACCATTAAAAAATACTTTGTATGATTTGATAAATTTTTAAAATATGAACATCTTTCTTCCTTCAAAAAGAGAAATTTCTGAAAATGTTCAACATGTTTAGATGAAACAGGGACATTTTTATTCACCTTGTTTGTGCCCTGCTTCACAATTGGTGTTGTAACAAACTATCATAAATACGAAAGTCCTGAATATCTATTTATAGATTCATCCTGAGCACTAAATAGATATTTATGAACTAGTGGTTATTACCAGAAACAGGAGAGGTATGGAAAAAAAAGCAAGGGAGTCCATTATACCATTATGCAAATTAGGCTATTAAAGAAAATTGACAGAAATAGTTTGTACCCAAAAACGAGTCTAAAATTTTCTGGGTAATCATCATATTCATAAATTGTATCCTCATTTTAATTAAATAATTATTTATCTGGTGCCTACTATGTGTAAATAATTGTGCTAAATGTTTAAGGAAATTTAAAAAGTATTGTCCACGGGGAGATTTCTGTTTTAGTTTGTTTTGTTTTGTTTTTCCCTTTCTCAGTGTCCCAGTCTCTAAACTCAGTCCTGTTTTCACTTTTTTACTACTCAAGCTAAATTGAAATCCATGGTGACAAAAGTAGACTGTTTACTAGTTACTTTTGTTCAAGTTTTTCAGAATATTTTGTCTGATGAGAACTAAAAAAAAGTCACTTCTTTGGGATCTATTGCCATGCATTTAAATCCAAATTAAAATGAACTAAAATCATAGGCTACATAGTTTCTGTTTGACTTTAACATTAGAAATAGAGGTCCTCAGGAGTTGAAACAGGTTTTAGTTGAAAATAGATTGTTGATTCATTTCTGCTAACAAAGCTGATGTGACTTTTTGAGATGGCAGAATTACCCTTATGTAGGGCAAAATTCTCAGCATTGAAGCCAAATCATGAATCCAGTATCTATATAATACTCTAACATTCTAATTAGTGAATGGGGTAGCCTAAACTTAGGATCATTGTTTAAGCATCATCTGACTGAAACACCAGATCATGGCAACATACAAGTGATATGGTTGACAATTACAAATGAGTTTAATTTGTGTGTCACATGGACAGGGAGGGATTTGGGATCACACTGAAGTAAATAATTAAAGCTCTCCTGTAACCTTAGCCTCAGGAAATCAAGAGTTGGAGCTACTGTCCCTTGTTGGGCAATTATCATTTTGCAGCACATTTTCTACCTGTGAAAGAGAATCTGTCATTGTAGAATCCTACAATGTTAGAGTTCTATAGCACAGGCTGTCCAAGAGAGATTCTAATGTATCTGATATTGAAGTTATTATACATGGAGATACTAAAGGTAGAGATGAAGATAAGATGGTCCTTTCTTTATACTAATCAGATTCAAATGTACATTTTTCTTGGATCAATCTTTAGCATCAGTTAGAATATCTGTAAGATATACAGAACTTATGAGACAATAAATTAATCCTTTCAGTATGGTCATTTGAATCATTTTCAAGATTTTGAATCATAGGATACATTTTTTAATTCTCAACCAACTGAATAAACAAACTAGGAACAAAAGGATTTTTTCTGAAAAGATAGCTATGTACACATGTATATGTATAGAGAAAATCACAATGAACTAGGACTTCAGATTTTGATTATTTGGCTATCTATATATTTGGAATTAGTGATAAAGTAAATAAGTCTTGATAATTGTGCCAGCCGCTCTGAGTACTCACGAGTACAAGTAAGACTATGAAAAAGTTTTGACAATATAGGTTCATGACATGATTGCTTGTAAAACTATACATAGAAGTATGGCATTGCTATTTAGTTGGATGCATCTTGTTTTTATATAAAATATTAATACTGAGATTTAACATGTGTAAATAGTGTATCTATATGTACATACACATTCACATATACATACCCTATGGAGGAAAAAAATAAAGAAAATGAAAAGTAATATAAACTACCTTGGGATAACATAGAGAGGTTTTCTCAGATTCTCAAAAGTGTTTTGTAGACCACAAATTGCACTCTGCCTCTTTCTTGTTACATAAAAAAGACATAGGTATTTTTATAGACCAAAAGACCAAGATAATTAATGAGAAGTATACAGTTAAATTCAGAGTAGAGTGGCATAAAGCTCTTTTATCCCAATACTTTCCCCTTCCCATCTATCCCATAATCCTTGATCCAGTGACACTAGTCTCATTGCTCTTCCATTTATAAGATTCTGAACTTCTTGGGTCTCTGGGAATAGTCTCTAGGTGTCTCCTCCCCTGACTCCCCATACCTGTAATGTTCTCCCTCCTCATCTCTGACTCCTGGTTTCTCTGGATTCCTTTAAGACAAAAGTAAAATTCTACCTTCTACAAAAAGCTTTTGTTAATGCCTCTTAGTTCTAGTGTCTTCTCTTTGTTAATTATGTCCTATTTACCTGTATAGAGTTTGTACGTATCTGTTTTCTTATATAATACCCCCATTCAATGAGCACCTCAAGGACTGGGACTGTATCTTACCTTCTTATCTTCTCCTTCACCATCATCTAATATAATGATGTGGCCCTTCTCCTTAAAAAGGCCAATTACTCTATTTGTGGAAGTGGTACCATTCCATTCCATCCCCTTTTTTTCAGCAGGTTGCCCCCTCTATTATCCCTGCTATCTTTATTATATAATGTTTTCCTGTGTCTATTGGCTGCTTCCCAAGTCCTACAAATAATCATATCTCTCATCAATCCTCAAGAAATTCTTACTTTATTCATCCATATTCACTAGCTATCATCATCATCTCTCTCTCTCTCTCCTCCCTTTTGTGACTAAACTTGAGAAGCCTTCTACATTTAGTACTATCTCCACTTCCTTTCCATTTCACTCTCTAATACTCCATTGCAATCCAGCTTCTGAATCTGTCATTCAACTGAAGGCACTCTCCCTGAAGTTAATATTACTATTAACTTTTAAATTGCCAAATTTTGTGACCTTTTCTCAGACCTTATCCTTCTTGACCTTTCTGCAGCCTTTGACACTGCTGAACAACCATTTCTTCTTGATATTCTCTTCTCTTTGGGTTTTTGTGACACTGCTTTCTTCCCCATTTGTTTCTTACTTGACCTCTCATTCTCAATCTTCTTTGATAGATCTTCATACAAATTTAACTAGCTAACATTAGGTATTTTTCCAACGCCTAGTGAGGGCTCTCTCTCTTCTCTCTCTAAACTCATACATTAGTTCTGGTCGATTCAGTTACCATCTATATACAAACGATACTCAAATCTGTCTCTTAATTTCCTATTTCACAGCTAATTGGACATATCAAACTTGATATTTCATCAACTCCCCACTCTGTCATTCCCTAGATCCAATCAGTTGCCAAGATGATGAGGGCCTGTACCAAAAGCAAAAAACAAAAAGCAAATATGTAAGAAAAAAGAAACTATAAAGGCAGAATCAATAGGAATTGACAAGACATTGATGAAGGAGATATGAAAGAAGTTGAGGAGTCTAAGATGATATCTGGGTTGTAAACCTAGATTATAAAATAGGCAGATGATGGTTCCTTTGATAGAAATAGGACATGTAAGAAAAGGAGAATATATGACGTAGAAGAAAATCATTTCAATTTTTGATATGTTGAGTTTTAGGATGTAATCTGGACATTTGGTTGAATGTATCCAGAAGACAGTTCAAGATATGATACAGGAAGTCAAGTAAGAAGTTAAGAACAAAAATGGAACATAAAATTATATTTATATACACAGTAATTAAAATCTTGGCAGCTAATGAGATCAGCAAACCAAATAGTAGAGAAGGAGAAAAAGGTTCAGAAGGTAATGTTGGAAAACATCCATAGTTAGTATGGGAAACCTGATGAAGACTCAGCAAGGGAGATAGAGAAAGAGCAGTCAGAAAGTTCAAAGAAGAACCAGGATGAGAGACATAGCACTCAGAATGAGGATGGTTATCCTATCCTCTCTACTGTTTGCCTCATTATCCTATTAACTCTACAATTTGTCTCAAGAAGACTAGAAAAAAGAGTTAAAGCTAGTGAGAGAGGCCAAATTAAAACACTGTAAACAATGGAAGGAGCAAAGAAAGAAGAGAACATATGCCTGAGATGGATAGAATGAAAACAACTGACCAGGGAAAGAAGTCAGAGACACTTGAATCTATCTACGTTCGTATCTTTTTAAAGGAAAATGAACATTACATTGAAAAAAATAAGATAGAAATGATTAATAAGGAATAAGTGTCTGAGATAGTCAAGGAAATAGTAAGGTAATTCCTAGTTTCTCTTGATGTATTCAAGTGCCCTAGTTCAGATGAACTATATTATCTGGTCTTGAAAGTATTATAGCCTATGAAATTACTGAATACTACCAGGAATATCTGTAAATTTAGGAAAAGAGTAGAGTTAGAAAATCATTGTAGAAAGACAAATGCTATACAGATTGTACAAAAAATGAGAGAACAAAGACTGAAGACAATAAGCTAAGTTTTTGCTTTGATTCCCAGGATAATTCTAGAGTGGATGATTACAGAGATGGTAGGTTAGCAATGAGGCAGGGAAGCAGTGATTACAAACAATCAGAATGGTTGCAGCATGAAAAGATCATGCCAGATTAAACATTTTTCCTTCCTAATAAGATTATTTAATTATTAGATACTAGGAATACTGTGAATATTTAGCTGCTTTGGATTTTAAAAAACTTGATTAAATATCTCCTAATTCTTATGGAGGTAGGGACACATGGATGAAACAATAACTTTATCAGATGGGTTCAGAACTGATTGAATGGAGGGATTCAAAGAGTTCAATGTCAACTTTTAATCAATGGTTAAATATCAATGTAGCAAGAGGACTCCAGTGTACTACCTCACACATCTGTGCTTGTCCCATGCTGTTAAATATAATTATCAATGATTTCAATAAAGGCATAGACAGTGCACTCATTTGGTTTGCAGATGACACAAGGTAGCAATATCAAACAGATATAAGGATAGAAGATCTAGGAAAATTGGGTTCTGGATCTGGAGAAGTCTAATGTGGATTTGTAAGACAAAGGAAAAAACATGCAAACACACATAATTACCTTTAAGCATTCAAAATTTTTCTCATTACCACCTCACTCATACTTCCCTCACACTGAGGTGAAAATCTTGATTCTTCAATGTAAATATTCATATAATTTTTATGTGAAATCATGTTTGAACAGTACTTACAGAGCAGTCTTTATCAGCATTTCTTTTCCAATGTTTCTTGTCTAATTTCTTTCTTGATGTGGAATGTATAGTGGCATAATTTTGCATCCGTGGATTTAATCCTAGAATATTCTGTATAAAAAGAGAAAGGAAAAGTTCAATGCTTCATATTTAAAAGTAACAAAAATTTTAAGCAAATTAATGAATGCCTTTGTCTTCAAAAAAGAAAATAACATGCACATAGTAAGAACCAAACTTGAATGTGTACATACTGACCATATTAATTTAAAAAATTGTTAAACTCCACTGTATGCATGCAGTGTTTTCCAGACTTTTAATTTTACAACTAATATTTTCATCCTGCTTCATGTCTATAATAATTCCCAAATATACAAAGAATCAAAATTGCAGGTCACACAAAGGTAAATATTACATTTTGGATGGAAATAAGTTTCAGCATATAAACAAAAACTGCAAAGAAGAACAGGTTTCAGAGATAACTAGGAAGAGAAGTATGATGTGGTATGACCAGAAGAGATGATGCAGGGCCAGTCAGGGTAGGAACCAGCAATAATATTAGATTGTAACTACCTTGCAAGTAGGAATTATTTCCTTCCTTGTGCTTATACCTTGGATGTCTACCAAAGTACTTGGGAAAAATATTTACTTAGTAGATACTTGTGGATTGATAAGAGACAATGTTATCCATTGGAATCTACTCAATGTCAAAAACTTAAAGGGGAGCCCCTAATTAGACCCTCTGTAGGATCTATAGAAAATATAGTATTATTCTGCCTTAAAATCAATACTATATATATATGCTCTTCTGCCAGGCAGAAGAGCAGTAAGGGCTACGCAAACTGAGGTTGTGACTTACTCATGGTCACACACAGCTATGAAGAGTCTTAGGCCAGATTTGAACCCAGATCTTCCTAATTCCAAGCCTGACACTATCCACTTTGTTACTGTATTGTTTCTATCTAGTCCTATTCAACTTGCAAACTAACAAAACTCCCATAATTTTTTAACATGAATAACAAAAACACTCCACTGGAGTATCCACATGTGCTGCACTGGAACTTGGACAATATGGGCAATTTTGGAGAAAGACGCCCTGAAAGCCCCTTGTGGAAAATAAATGGAGGAACATGGATGCATTATACTGAATAAGCAAGTAAAGGTGGATTTGAGACCCACTGGAATATCCACAGCATTGAGATCACAAACACATGCACGCATCAAAATATATTGTCACTTTCTTTGATGCTTCATATGTACAAATCACTAAAAAACTATGCCAAAGAATTTAAATGCTTGACAATTCCTCCCTGGAAAGCCTCACCTAAGGGCAAGTAAGAAACCAGGTATTGGACATTAGAAGATGAGTCTAGTCTAGCTCATCACTAGTCGGTTAGCCTTCAGGTGATATTTTTTTTTTGCTGCAACTATTGAAATTTTTTTAAAATTTCTTCAGTTCCATTGGGACTACTTTCTGATCTTGCTCTTTCAGTGCCTATCCAAACTTAGAAGACAAGTAGGCAGAGCTTGTTATGAATCACATAATTATAGATCATCAACGAATGGTAAATTAACTCTTGGTACTCTGTCCAACTACTAATGCTACCACAGGATTTGAAATTAGTCCATATTGACATTTTGTGCTAAATGAAACTAGAGTATATTATAAAAAGTCACAGACAAACAAAAAAAGAATGATCGACAGGTTTTGCTTAAAGAGAAGAATAAGAGAATAGAGAATAATATGATCACTTATCCAGGAGAAACAAGAATTATCTCATGGGAAACTTGGTCATCTTACTTTGAAGTACTCATGATGAATATAAGCAAAAAAGATCATTAAAAAAGTAATTGCTGCTTCCAAGCCAACTCTATTATAAGAGATGAAAAGTAGAGTTCTATCTAGAACTTGGCAAGGTTTTTCAAATTCAGACAACATGTACTTTGATGCTCAAAAACTTAAATATAAAAATTTTCATGAGAAGAATGACAAAACATTTCTTAGAAAATATTGTTAAAGAATGAAATAATAAAAAAGGGTAAAGACTTCCAGATAATTTAAAAGGTTTGAATATCTGGATGCTTTTTGAAGAAAAGAATTCAAAGGCAGCAAATATAGTTAGTATTCAATGACATAATAATGAAATTCCCTAACAAGCCAGAACTGACTTGGTACAGAGATATTCCATTTGCCATTTGGGAATCAACAGTTTATATACAGCCAAATTATCAGTTGGATAGAACAAAGACCTAAGTAGATGCAAAAAAAAGAAAAAAGTGTATACTGAAAACAGCAAAAAAGTAGTACTCAGGTGAAGATAAGCACCAGGAGCTTTGCCCATATCTAAAAGGGCAAAAGCAATTATTTAAGTCATATTTAATTGCCTTTGATGTTGATATATCTGGATTGGGATAGTTAAGTAAATGGTCAGATAATTTGCAGGTTAACATGTAGTATATGAGAAAATGGGGAAGAGGGAAATAGCCTAGGCTTCTTGTTTTTCCAAGATGTTTTCCCTCCTGAATTCCCTGGTGTTGCTCTGAATGGCCTTGGTTTCTGTACTTGTGAAGAGGGAAATAAATTGGAAACCTAAGTGGGTGTCCATCTGTCTCATCCCCAAGCCCCCAGAGTCAAGTATGACCACACAGATAGGTCTTATTCTGTTTGGGAGCTTGGAAGGAAAAGGGGAACATTTAGGGTGAGATTGGAACAATGATGCCTCTCTGCTGGTTTCACTTGAAGTCACATGTGGTACACAGATAGGTCTTATATTGTTTGGAAGTTAAAAAAGAACAGCTAAGAGGGTAATGGAACAGTGTTGCCGTACCCTACGTGTTTTGTCCCTAAAATATATGATCTTTCTGATCTGACCTCAATTTCCCATCACTGACAAATAATATTCACTGGTCGGTATTTTTATAAAAGACTGCAACACTCATATTATAATAACACCACCAAACAATTTAAACAAGTTGTCGACTAAAAATTTAAAAATACATTTAATTTATCACTGTATTCTAGAAAATGAATAATAACAAGATTGAAGGAAATTTAAAGGTCATTTAGTATTTTGCTGAGTTAAACTGATTTCCAAAGACTTTTATTCTAGGTCACATAGTCAACAAGGAGAGCTGGGAGTTAAAGCCAGATAGTCTATTTCAAAGGGCAGCTAGGTAGCACAGCAGATGGAGTGCTGAACCTGGAATCAGGAAGACTCATCTGCTTGAATTCAAATCTGGTCTCAGACAAAAGCTTGTGACTCTAGAAAAAGAAATTTAATCCTATTTACCTCAGTTCATCTACAAATTGAGCTAAAGAAGAAAATGGCAAATTACCCCAGTATCTTTGCCAAGAAAATCCCAAATGAAGTCAAGAAGAGAGAGACAGGACTGAACAACAACAACAATAACAAAAATTTTCTTGAAAACTGGTACTCTTTCTATTACACTATGCTGCATTCTTTATCCAATATGAAAGTCATCACAATAATGAGGTCCCATTTGGATGTCTCGCTCTTTCTCCTTGTTCCAAATAACACAAAATGCTTTAAAATAGGTCAAAGGAGAAAAAAAAAACTCTACATGGTTTTAACTCTTCTCCCCCCCCCACCTCCCCACAGGCAGCCTGAGAATTCAGAAAGAGATACTAGTTCCTTAACTAGGGCTATTGACAGCAGCTACTAATTCAGTTGCTTTGCCTATATTTTAGCTAAAAGAATCTAGGGCCCATTTCATTTTAGCATCTTCCCAAAGGAATCCTGATTAACTCAATTTCATTCTCAGGGTTTCTTCTTCGTCTTCAGGCCCCAGATAACTGGATTCTAAGCCAAAGGAACTTTATTGTTCCTTAGGAATAGAGATATATTTAGGGTAATATCTATGAAGTTTTGGACTGGTTAAATAGAGCCCCAGGTATTATAGGGATACCCCTCCACTCCAAGACACATACAAAAAAAAAGCATACTCAATTCATTGAAAATGTAAGATATAAGGAGGCTATGATTCTGACTAATTCTGTAGCTGACTGGGTGATTGGGCACATACCTTTGATTTTGCCAGGTTACCTATCATGACATGCCAGTATGAAAGGAACTAGAACCAGGGTCAGTTAGAAAGGCATGTTATACTAATAAACAAAGATAGTGAGTTTGTATGGGATGAAGATGTAAATATATTTCTAACTTAATATCACAAAATCTATTGTATACTTAAAAGAATATAGAGTAAAGAAAAGAAATAATATGAAATTCTTTTGGGAGAGTAGGCTGGAAGCAGATTATGATGGCTTGAAATGCTGAGCTGAAGAAGTTGCATTTTATCCTAAAAGTAGTGTGGAGTCTTTTGCTTGAGGACTAGAAGAATAGGTGTTGATCATCTTTTGAGATGTCCTACATCTTGAACTGGAAGAGATCTCAGAGGCTACCTAGCTCAACAACCTTGCTATATAGAAAGGAAGTTAAATGAGCTACTGTTACTAATCACTAAATCACTCGAGAAAATTCCAAGAGTTGCAGGGAGGGTGGTAAAAAGATCATGATAGCACTTCCACTCACTGATTGCCAAAGGATAGATACACACACACACACATGTACATGGATAAATAAATTTAAAATATATATATATATATGATCATTTAAGGAACAGAGAAAATACTATATCCTTTTCAGTGTATAATACATTATATACATAAAAGTAAAATGCAAAGATGTATATTACTTGTATATATTACTTATGTACATATATTACTTATATGCTATATTATCCATAGAATAGAAAAAATGTGAGATACATTAATGATAACAAGCGATAGTCTGTGAAATTACTGGTCATTCATTTATTAATATTTATACAATATTACAATAATACAATATATAATATACAAGTATTTATTGAATAGACACTAGAGACATAGAGCTATCAGTTGTTTGTTTCTCTTTGTGCTTATCTAAATTTTTAAATGTATCCATAGTGTCTAGAAAAATATATTTTCAAAAAAGTTGCATTTTTAATATTCTCCTTTTACTATTCTTTCTTACTCACTATCTATAATAATTCTTGTAGCTCAGGGGGGTCTGGTTAAATGGCCATTAAGTTACTGGATAATTTTATGTTTGCAGATATGCATCATCTATTTCAATATGCTTGTAAGATACTAATTATATGGGCTATATGTAAAATTTGATACCTATGGAGCTCTGCTATCTGAAAGGATTTTTACACTTGAATTTTAAGATATTTTTCTCTTTTATTTCTTCCTTAACTTTATATAAGCATCTAATTTTGTGACTTCTATGTTACATTTAATCCCTTTTGTGGAATATGAAGAACATTAATTCTCCAAATAGAAATAAAAATCTTCCTCTGAAAAGCTTGTATAATTCATATTTATGTGCAACCTAAGAATCTTTTTAAAATATGAAGCTAATAAAGTATATTCTCTCAAGTCAAAAAGTAATATACAAATCTTTGTCATCTAATAATGTTGATGTAGTCATTGCTTCCTTCACCAACTATAAACAGCTTTTGATAAAAAATATGAACTATATACTAATGATTCATATAACGCTAGCATTGCTATAAAAAGTTCCTTTTTAATTCATTTTCAGAGTTCAATATAGGATTTTGGCCATGAATATTATAAATATTTAAATTATACTCTAAAAAAGTTACAAATTTCTAGGAATGTATTGCAACAGATGTATCCCATTGGGTATGACACCATGTGGTCCCATATATGGAACAAATGGTGGGATAAACCAACAAAGGGAACATACCCATATGTTTATTCCTGTTGGAATTCAGCAACAGAAACAGAGTTCCAAATTCAGCACTTGTGGAATTCCAAACAAAATATATGTGTCCTAGAATTAATACATAAGTATAGTCCGTAATAACAAGGGATGCATACATTAAGAATTGTCCAGAAGATTTATGATTTTATAGTTGTCCTCTATTGTAAGATGTGAAATCTAAGAAATGCTTTTATCCTGTAGCCATGAATCCAAAGGAAAAGAAACAAATGAAATGTTAACTTCCTTCTCTATATCTTGCTACTTCAATAGGCTGAGAATCTGTCCTCTTAAGAAAGGCTAAAACAGATTTAAATAGGGATGAATAACAATTGACGAAAATTTTATAAATAAGAAATATAGATCACTGTGGTGTGATTAGTAATCAAAATGTGTAATTAGAAATCTTGAACCGTTAGACTCCATCTCCCAGAATTCTTTTTCTCGTCCCCCCAAATCCTTTTCCCTTCATTCATATAGTGTCCTTACATATTGTAAATGAGCTTGCTGTAACCCCATCCTCTTGCTCTCTTCTCTCACGAGACTGTGGCTGGATTAGCTCCCTCTTTACTCTAGTTATTTTTTTTCCTTTATTTCAAGTTATTATTAATAGATCTTATTACATATAATACTTGGAGATATTATTAATTTTAAGCTTATATCACCAAATTATATATTGGATACTGGAAGCGATTTTTTAAGTTATTCAGTTACAAACCCTCAAGTTCAGAGTAAAAGAGGTATTTCAATCCACTCCTAGATGAGAAGTATTTCAGTTCACCCCACTTTTAAAAACCAAAATGAAATCATGAGGCTAATCTAGATTTAGAACTGACTTTGGGCTGAAAGTGAAGGAGAAAAATTATTTAGTAACTTCTAAATATAAAACCATTTGATAGCATAGACATATATATGACAAATATAAAACCATATAAATATAAATGTACATAACATGCTTACATGTACCACATAAATATATCACATATGTACAATTATATAAGATATCTGCTAAATAGAAAATCAAACTCTTATTGAGTGACTTTATTTCCAGTTCCAAGTAACTCCTGGGACAATATCTCTTTCATTTCATATCCCTCAACACCAGTACCTTTCCTACTCCTGCCTCCTCTGTTGGGGTTGCTATTTGTCATGAATTATAACTTGAGGAGATGTATTGGAATAATTTAATCAAGTGCTTCCCTTAATGGATTTCTTTTGATCCACTGATACTCCACCTGGGCCCACTTCTCAATAGTTAGTTAGCTTACTTCAATACAATTTTATTGCCTGATCTCAGATAGCTCATGACTCCTTAATGTATTATTTTTATGCCACTAAATGGTGCTAGAATAAATCGTAAAAACATGCTAATTTAGTCTTCTGCAAATTTGTGTTATAATCTCAACTTGGCCTTGAGTGCAATACGCTCTATATAGCATTCTATTCTTCTCCAGTCCATTCTCTATCCCATTATAAATATAAGTGTTTCCAAAATTAATCTTTCCTCAAACCTCTCAAAGTATCCTCTTTCCTTACTCTCTTGGTTAAGGGCCTTGTGACATGGTAGGAAGGAAGGGAGGAGTGAAGGAAGGAAAAAAGGGAGGAAGGAAGAGAGGGAGGGAGGGAGGAATCAAAGACATTTGCCAAGAATATTTGCAATTCTCTTTTCTATCACATCTCACATCATCATGTCTTTCTCCTTTTCTCTTCTTTCACTCTAGTTCTGCCTAGAGGTGCCTATACAAAGAAAACCTCTGTACCTGTCTTCAACTGACTGAAGCTACTATTGTCACCACTCCTCATTTTCTTTCTCTTTATATCTACTAACCTTTTCTCTGCTTCTACAAATATAGCCATGTCTTTAATCCATTAAAAAGAACTCATTTGATTCTATCATTTCTAGGAACTATCCTCCTATATCTGTCATCTCCATTTGTGGATAAACTTCTCAAAAAAGTCATCTACAGTTGATACTTCCTCTTCCTTGCCTCTCATTCTCCTCGGAACTTTTTGCAATCTTATTTCAAACCTTCTCATTTAACTGAAACTTCTCTCTTGAAAGTAATCAATGATTTCTTATTTGCTGAAGCTAATGGCTTTTCTCAATCCTCATTCTTCTTGATCACTCCATTATTCAATACTGTTGATTACTATAGTTTCCTGTTTCTTTTCTCCTCTATATTTTCATGATCCTACTTAGTCCGGCTTCTCCTCCTCACCGACCTCTCTTCTCAATCTCCTTTGCTGATTCTTTATCCATGTCATCCCTAAGAACCTTGGATATATTTCAAGAGTAGGTCATGGATCCTCTCTTCTTTTCTTTCTATACTATCTCACCTGAAATCAGTTTTTCATAGGTTCAGTTGCCATTCCTCCTCAGATGATTCCCAGATCAATACATCCTTCCCTATGAGCTACAATCAAGATTCATTATTGCTTTTTAGACATTTTGACTGGATATCACATAGACATCTCAAATGCCACATGACCAAAAGAGAACTCATCTCCCCTGCCAAAACCTCTATTTTTTAAACTTTCCTATAACTGTCAAGGGAGTCATCATGCTTCCAGTTATTCGGACTCATAAACTCTGTATAAATCATGACTTTCCACTGTCAATCATGTCACACATCCAGACATTTTTATATAAACTTTTTATTTTTTCCAGTTTACATGCCAATACAATTTCTTAATATTTATGTTCCAGTCCATTTTCTTTCTTGCTCTCCCACCTCTCCCCTCTCCCTAAGAAAACAGGTAATATGATATAAGCTGCATATGTTATCTGTCCTATAATACATATTTCCATGTTCAGCAAATTGTGGAAAAAGACATATTGTTTACACTAGAGGAAAAGTTCAATGACAAAGTAAAGTAAAGGATTGTATGCTTCAATTTGCATTCGGACTCTATCTATTCTTTCTATGGCAATAGATATTCTTATTTTTGTCATGTGTCTCTTATACTTGTCCTGGGTCCTTGCCTTTTGGATAATAGTTGAGTCGTTCACAGTTTAAAATCACATATTATTGTTACTATGTACCTCATACTCCTGATTCTGCTCACTTCATATCACATCACTTTATATATCTTTCTTAATTTTGTTATGATAATCTTGTTTGTCATTTATTGAGCACATATACCACAACTTGTTCAATCATTCTCCAATTTATAGACATCCCTTCAGTTTCCAGTTATTTGCCACCACAAAAGGAACTGCTATAAATATTTTTATATAAGGAACCTTTCACCCTATCTTTAATCTCTTAGGGATACAGACCAAATAATGGTATTTCTGGGTCAAAGGGTATTCACAGTATGATGGCTCTTGGAACATGGCTGCAGATTGCTCTCCATTTTTTGCATCAGTTTTCAGCTCTGTTAGTAGTATGCTAGTGTCCTTATTTTTCCACATCCATTTCAGCATTTATCGTTTTCCTTTTTTGTCATGTTAGCCAGTTGGATGTGTGTGAAATGATACCTCAGAGTTGTTTCAACTTGTATTTCTCTAAACAATAATGATTTGAAGCATTTTTCATATGACTAAAGACAGTTTAATTTCTTAACCTGAGAAATTGTCTGTTCACATCCTTTGACCATTTTAAATTGGGAAATGCTTTGTATTTGACTCATTTTTTGAGAAATGAAGCCTTTTTCAGAAAGACATGATATTAAGATGTTTTCACCATTTTTGTTGTTTGCCTTTTTATACTGGTTGCATTGCTTTTGTTTCTGTAGAAACTTTTAAATTAATGTAGTAAAAGTTATTTATTTTATATCTTATAATATCTTGTTTTGACCTAAATTCTTTACTTTCCCATAGGTCTGGCAGGTAAACTATTTTGTGCTCCCCTAATCTTTTTTATATCACCCTTTATTTCTAAATCATATAACCATTTTGACTTTACCTTGGCATATAGTGTAAGGTATTGGTATATGCCCAATTTCTGACATACTGTTTTCTAATTTTTCCAGCAGTTTTTGTCAAACAACAAATGATTCTTCCAGAAGCTTGGATTTTGGGGTTTATCAAATATTAAGTTACTATGGTAATTAAAATTGCATTGAGTGCCTAGTCTATTCCATTGGTACACCATTCTATTTCTTAGCAAGTAACAGATTGTTTTGATAGTTGCTGCTTTATAATCTAGTTTTTGAGAGCAGGTAAAACATCTTTCTTCTTTCATAATTTTTTCATTAATTCTCTTGATATTCTAGGCATTTTGCTCTTTCAAATGAATTTTATTAATTTTGGGGGCTCTATGAGATAATTTGGGGGATAGTTTGATTGGTATGGCACTAAATAAGTAAATTAATTTTGGAAGAATTGTCATTTTTAATATATTGGCTTGGCCTACCCATGAGCAATTAGGTTTTTTCCAATTACTTAGACCTGACTTTATTTGTGTGGATACTATTTTGTAATTGCATGCTCCTATAATTGACAACTGTCATTCTTTCTACCTTCAAATTTCTCCTATATCTCCTATATCTCTTCATTGATATAACCACTACCCTAATTCAGGTACTAGCTATTTATTTCAGTTACAATAGAGATAACTTTCTAATTAATCTCCTGCCCTAAGTCACTCACTACTCCAAACGATTCTCCACTTAGCTGCCAACATACTTTATTGAAGCATAGGTGACCGTGTCACACAGACACTTCTGCCTCCCACAGTTAAAGAGTGATTTATTGGGCCCATTTCCCTGCAGTACTTATAACATTTTTCCTTTTAATTCGTTTCTGAAATTTGCAAACCTAACAGGTATGAGGCAACAGATTTACTTTTATTTTCCTTTCTTTAAAAAGTAAAAATTTGATTGAACTGAATGATATACAACTATACCTTTATTTTCTGGACATGGCCAATATAGGAATGATTTTAATTGACTTTACATATTTGTTGTAAGGGTTTTTTTTCTTTTTTCCCCATTTGGAAAGAGAGTGTCAGGAAAGAATATAGATTTGTTTTCAATTAAAACAAAACTATTTTAAAAATCAGATTATCATCCATTCATAGGACTAAACTTTTAATTATGTTCACAAACATAACAGACAACCCAAGGTATAGTATATAGAATATAGTATAATAAATAGAGCATCAACCTTGGTTTTGAGAAGATGATTTTAAGGTTCTACTTCTGAAACCCAAAAAATGTGTGGCAATACATAAGTTGCTTAATTCCACAGTGTCCAAGTTAATTCTCTAACCATATACTTTATAGTTGTTGATCTGGATACATAAAAGAGGTTTTTCACCAGGAATTTCTTGCATTCATGCCTTAGGTAAATTTATTACCCTCAAAGCTAATGCTAATATAGACTAAATTTTATAAATTAGATAATTTTATTTTTGTTAAAATACTGCTAGTGGATGAAAAAAATTTGTCATAAATCTAAACAACTACAAGTGTTTCTATTACATGCAATAGAAGTGTATACATATACACTTCTATTAAAGTGCAACTCAGCTCTTTTATCTAAGTTGCACAGTAGACAGAGTGATGGGCATGGAGTCAGAAAAATTTATCTTACTGAGTTCATATCTTGGTCATACCATCTCTGAGACCCTGACCTGGTTACTTAATCCAGTTACCTCAGCTTGATCATCTGTAAAATGAACTGGAAAAGGAGATGGCAAACTACTCCAGAATTTTTGGCAAGAAAATTCCAAAGAGGGTCATGGAGACTTAGGACTGAAACAACTGAAAAACATACATTTTAATGATAAAATATTCTATTTTTAGAAAATAACCTCCAAACAACAACCCACTAAGCAATTTTTGTCTCTACATCTATAACTGTACATTTAGTGAAGAAAATGCAAAATTTCCTTATTCTAAATCAAGTAAAGTCATTTTGCTTATACAGATGCTCCATTCTGAATCATTATTAATTTCACATATTAATTTAGATTGTTCAGTGAATTTTTTTGAAAAAAGTATTTTTAAAAGGCAACCATTCTGGCCAGAATATAATGTATGTAAACTGAGTGACAAGCATACAAGATTCTTGAGTTTCATTTTTCATTGCCACAATTCATATATTGTAATAAATGATTATATTTATCTATGTCAGCATAGCAATGTAACTTTGGAGAATAAACATTCTGAATGCAATTTATTGGCTGCTTATCACAACAGCTTTTCCTTCACATAGCGCAGGTAAAAAATATATATCTAAACATAAAATATTGGATTAACCTTTTCAGAAAAAGGCAGTGAGTAAGATTCAATGAATCTTGGGTAAAAATAAATTGAATTGGAAAGAATGGTTACCAAGGATTTTATTTACTAATGTCCCAAATGAAAATTGATGTAGAATAAAAATTCAGTTCATGGCAAGTTGGAATAGTCTTTTCTTTTCTTTTGTTTTTATTACTATTATTCCAAAGAAAGACTTTTTTTCCAACCTAGTAGTCAATATAATCGACACCAAGGATGCTTGAACAGTGAACAGAGGTTCTAAATTGTACTTATCTTTTTTTTTAAAGAAAATTTGGCCCTCTCTCATTTCCGAACATATCTGTTGTTAGATATGGTGACTTCCAGGGTAAATGGAACATCCGCCAAATTTGAGGTCACTGAATCCATTGGTTTATATTTTTCTTAAATACTAGATACTAAATACTAAGTATTTAAATACTAGAACTAGTAAGTTGGTCCTTTTCTACAAATTTGGCACTTGGCTAGTGACACTGACCTTAGTTTCTCCAGCAACCAATTTACTTTGTGGAGAGGACAAGGTTTATCTTATAAACTGAGAGATCTGTTTTGTGTTGCTTCTGCTTATTCTTCAGCAAAGCAGTGTAAATCTTATACTGTGGTAGTTTCAGAGGCAGAAAAGTGGAATTTCAGAAAATGTAATTGCATGAATCTCATTTGGCACATGCAATGACAGAAAAGGGGCGAGAGCCAAGTACAGTGTCTAAATCAGAGCTCTGTTGTGTCACTCCTTTGTCTGTTAACACCATTCTAGGAGGCATTTGGAGTGTTGAAGCAGATTGATCAAGATTCTGTGGTAGAAAAGATTTTCTACATCCTTACAAAACAGAATTAACAGTTAGCACAAAGCATAGCCCAACTTGGACATATGTATGGCCCTTGCTACACAAAGAAAAGCCTGGTTGATATATCATGGAAACTCCATGATTACTTTGGAACTGATCCTCTTGAGATGGTAGGTTTTCCAATCATAGAAGGGCACTTAAGTGAGAGATCATTTTTCAAAAAAAATAAACAAACAAAACTTTGCTTCATAACAAAGTACAATGAATTTGAACACAATATACAATTTCACTTTGCCTTTTATGGATTTTAAGACCTTGTCCTGACTCAAAATGATTTAGAATCCTTTTAACTTAGAATTTACTGTCAGAACTAAGGCTCTAAAAAAGTTGCTGAATTTAAAAATGATTGACTTTTTCTTTCTCCCCCTTCCCCTAAGAAACTTGTGTTTTTATTCTTCTCTTGGATGTTTTTTTATCTTACTTCCCTTTGTTGATCTTGGGTTAGGTTTAAAAATAAAAGCGGAGGCAGCTGGGTGGCCGAGTGGATTGAGAGCCAGGCCTAGAGATAGGATGGGTTCAAATCTGGCCTCAGACACTTCCCAGCTGTGTGACCCTGGGCAAGTTACTTAATCCCCATTGCCTAGCCCTTACTGCTCTTCTGCCTTGGAACCAATACACAGTATTGATTCTAAAATGGAAGGTAAGGGTTTAAAAAAAATAAAAAGAAAAGGGAAAGGAAGCTATCTCTACTCTTTGTCAATAGAGCATGAATATCTGTATTTGGAAGAACCACTTCTTCTCTTTCCTTTCCTTTTCCTTCTTCTTTTTTCTTTTGTTTTCCTTCTTTCTTTTCTGTTTCTTCCTTCCATTTTTCTTTCCTTTCTTATTAATATGAACATCCATCTCTTGAAGTATAGTATCTGGTATAGCATTTTAAGGTTTAAAAATTGCCATGCATGCATTATCTCATTTAATTTTCATAACGACCCTATAAGGAATGCAGGTTATATAGGCAGCATTATTCCCATTTTATAGAAGAAGAAAATTAGGCTCAAAGGAACACAGAACGCTCTTCCCACAGAGTTCGAATATGACTGTCCCAAGGAATTGTAGGAAAGCCTTTGATAAAACCCTCCTGGTGGGCTTTATATCTCTCATCCAAATTTCAGGCTTGGCAACTAATTTTAGAGAAGTGGATCAGCAGATTGGTCACAGAATGATGAAATCCTTTAAGCACAGTAATACTAAAAAGTCAAATACAAAGTTGTAAAGAGTTTGGGGGGGGGTGCCTCTAATATACACACTTGGATAGTTCTTACAAATTGGAAAGACTATGCATGTTTGTGTGACATTATTGTTGTTGTTCAGTCATTCCTGTCATGCCTGACTCTTTGTGACACTATTTGGAGTTTCCTTGACAAAGATATGGAAGTAATTTTTCATTTCCTCCTCCATATCATTTTACAAATGAGAGAACTGAGGGAGACAGGGTTAAAGGACTTATGCAGGGTGACAGAGCTAGTAAGGATCTGAGACCTGATTTGAAGTCAGGAAGATGAATCTTCATCTTATGCACAGATATCTATCTTTGAATCTTATTCTTCTGTCATTTAGAAATCAAACTAAATTTGTAGAAGCTCATAACACTAAATGAGTGAAATACCAAAGGTAAGTAAGGTAACCTGGGAAAGAGAGAGAAAAGACTATGTGTAACATTGCTAAATGAGGAAGTAGTCCAGGAAGTTGACCACAGATGAGATCAGATGTTAGTTTGTTAATGGCAGAGTCTGCTTGGATCTTCAATTTGTTACTCACATATAAATTCATTGTGGTACAGGAGCCATGCGATTCAAATACAGGTAAATAAGATTCCATACCATCCAGAAATTTACAATACAATCTGATAAGTTTTTGAGTCTCTTATGAAGGATGTTTGGCTCTCCATAAAATACTTGTAGCTGGAATCAGTCCAGGATAATTTGCATAAAACAATCAAGCTGGTTCCAGAAGTTCTTACAAAGTTGAAGAAGCAATTGAAGAAAGTTGGACTGTTTGGTCAAAAAGAAAATATAGTCTTGGTGGTAAGAAAGAAGAATATCAAACTATGAAGTAAATCCATCACAGCAAGATATAGAGATGAAAGGGGCAGAGTGTATTCCTGATTACTATGTGAATTTTAGTGTGAAGACAATGGTAAATGGAACTATAATGTAAAGAGGAGGCACCTATGCCTGGTCTACCCTTGAATTACAATGTAAAACTGCCACAACGAGGATAGTGAAATATTGCTTTGCTTATAGTAACAAGATAATACCTTTGACAGAGAGGACTTTTCTTTTGAAAAAGGCACTGGTGAATCTACCTGCTGGAAGCATAAAATAAGTTATAGGCTAGAGAAATAAAAAGTATTGATCATTATTGAATGCTTAGATCTACAGAAAAATATAGGAGTGATGAGCAATATCTACTAAGAATTATGGAAAACAACAAAAGATATCATGGACCAAGAAATTATAAGAAACAGTATGCCTTGGGAGCCCTATCTACTACTTGATTTTAAGTAAATGTAGTTATTCTTGTGCCTGGGGAAAATTACTCATTGGTCAAATGTTAATATATAAGTGCTAATTAAGTGATGTATTCATTTACTTCAAACTGTACACCAACATTTCCCCACATACTTTCAAGTCCCAATCTACTCCAGGAAGCCTTTTCTTATCTGATTTCTTCCCTATCTAAACTTTTACATGTCTATGTAAAAAACTATATCATTCTAAGTAATTATTTTTAATTGATTGATTAATTTAATTTTGTTTCCCTGAGTGTAAGTGCTTTAAAAGGAATAACCAAGGTGTTAAGTATTTCTTTGTATCTTCTGGAATCAACCAGAATTATGCTCCCCACATATTAGGGCTCAATCAATAGTTGATTAGCGCGCTGTGCCTCAGAAATCATAGTATCACTAGATATCAACATAAAAGCTGTAGAAAGGCTAAGATTACAACTATTATCTAAAGTAAGGTTAAATATATACTACACTCATTATCTTAACAAAGAACTTTGGAATATGCAAAGAAGGTTTTATGATGTTGCTTCATTTTATTTTTAACAGATGAAAATATTATCAAATAGATGAACATTAACTATCAATCATGTGTCGAACAATTAAAATGGTAAGACAATAATATGTGCATGGCAATTTTCTATCATTTATGTGTTTTCATTAGAGGAACTGAGAGTAGTTTATTGTAACACCTGTGAATACTCAGGGAAAGGTATAAAAAACAAATAAATATCAAGATGTGAAACTTTTTTACACAAATACAATTTTACCATTTAAAAATCTCATTACTTTTGTGAAGACTATTTTTATTTTCATATTAAACGCTTCTTTAACAACTCCAAATTTATATCTTTATAATAACTAATGTGAGGGAGAACAATGGTTGCAAACCCATTGTTGGAGGGCATGTTTGTGATTAAGGTGCAGACGTATGTGAGTAAAGTGCCTTTGTGTGTCAAACTATACTCAAACTTTTGAAACTTCCGATCTACAGAGTAGGTGGAAAGTTATCACAGAAAATTATCACAACTGAATTGTTTTACAATACTCAATGCTTGTGCTCGATAACACATTATTGTTGGTATTAGTTTTCTACAAAAATTGGATTCATGCAAGTAAATACGAAGACTTCTATTAGAAATTAACTTAGTTGTTGCTGACAAAGCAAAAAAAAAATTAGATTTTGTTCTTCGTGTTCCATTCTGTTGCATCGAAGAATAAACAAGGGAACATAGTTCAGTTCTTATCAGGAGGATCATAACCGTTGGGCTATCTAATCATTAGCCGCTTAATGAAAGATCACCGAGTTCATCACTTTCAAGCCAAGATTTAAGGTCACCACAAACTTTTCCTTACTAAAAACAACAACTAGATTAACATTTGAACTACACATTGTAATCTGCTTTAACATGACAGATATTGTTTTTATTATCATTATTGAATACTGGAAATTAAAGGAAAGAATTTTTCTTGTTTTTCATTGATGAAAACGAACTTTGTTTCATATCATGTTGTCCTAGATCCCCCTAGGAGTTCAACTTTAAAGAAATCAGAGTCAATTGTACACCCTGATGAAGTAGCAGAGTAGGAGGTAAAACAAAGACTTGAAATATTGTGACTCATCATATAATCACAAAAGCAATTTCTAGAAAATACATCCTTTAAGAAACAGCATTGTTGAGAACATAATCTTAAGGTTCCTTTCCTGAATATACTTTTTCATAAATTGGTGTTCACTCCTAAAGTTTTGTGTGTTTTTTTATGAGGCAATTCAGAACATTTGATATTGTTTCTTTCAGAACAGATACCTATGGTTCACGTAGACCATCACTCAGTCAATCAGCAAGTTTTTATTAAGTGCCTACTACATGCCAGACACTAAGTGCTACAGATACAAGGAAAAAGAATGATGTAACCTCTTCTTTTTCAGGAGGAGTTTACATTTGAATGGAGGAGAATGTCTTTAAGAATTGGAATCACATTATATCTTTGAATAAGAGAAAAGATCATTTACCAAAAAAAGAAGTAAAGAGAAATACAAAATATAAAATGAATAATTTTGATTACATAAAATTTAATGAGGTTTTGCAAAAATAACACCTCCTCCCCAAAACTCTAAGAATAAAAGAGGCAATTAACTGGAGAATGGGGAATCTTTGCAGCAAGTTTCTCTGATAAAGGGTCCATTTCCAATATGTATAAGGAAGTAATTGAAATTTATAAGAAAAAGAGTCATTTGCCAATTGATAAATAGTTAAGGATGTGAACAGCTTTCAAGGGAAGAAACAGGAGCTACTTAAAGCCAGATTGAAAAAAATGCTCAAAATCACTACTAATTAAAGAAATGCAAATTAAAGTAATTTTAAGACTGCCTCAAATTTATCAGACTGGCAGAAATGACAAATAAGGAAAATGACAAATATTTTGGAAGGGTTATAGGAAAACAGGCATACCAGTGCACTATTGGTGGATACAAAATGGGTACAACCATTCTGGAAAGCTATTTGGAATTATACACAAAAAGTTACTCAGTAGTAAATTCATAAGGGCCCCACTCTACTACTGCTGAACCTACATTCAAGAAATCAAAGAAAGAAGAAAAGGTACTAAGTGTAT
The DNA here is from genome assembly GCF_016433145.1 of Gracilinanus agilis. Taxonomy (NCBI): domain Eukaryota; kingdom Metazoa; phylum Chordata; class Mammalia; order Didelphimorphia; family Didelphidae; genus Gracilinanus; species Gracilinanus agilis. The sequence continues at coordinate 444,835,936 of NC_058133.1, forward strand.
AATGATATTTAGAGCTTTTTTTTTGTTGTGGAAAAAAACAAAGAAAAAAACCCAATACCTGAAATTCATCGAGTGTTCCAAAAACTGAGGAATGATTGAATAAGTTGCATTTTATAACTCTAATGGAAATATTATTGTAGTATAAGGAGATATATTGATTATTTTTAAAGTCATGTTAGGACTTAAATGATCTATGTGTCTGGCATGTAGTAGAAACTTTGTCAATGTTTATTGATTTACTGTTATATAGTTTAGTTAAAAGAAAGAACAATTTATAATATAACAGTATTTTTAAATTGAACAATTTGAAGACTTTGATAAACTGAGAATGAAAATAGAATCAGAAAAACAATCTATATTTTAACATTAAAAACAACCAACATTGAAAGATATAAGCTATGAACGATATAATAAACCACTTACGATTCCAGGAAACAAATGATGAACTATTCTATTCTTATCAGATTTAAAGTGAAGAAAATGTAAATATATAATTTTGCATAAAGTCATTGAAAGAATCTGTTTTATTTGTCTATGCAAAGAGATTCACTTTTTTCTTTTCTTTTTTTTTAAATGGTTTATAGTGGGAAGGATAGAAAATAAACATTTCTTAAGAGAAAGGTAGGTGGAAGTATAGATATGAAATACTGCACAGAGTTTCAGATAAAGTAATTGTTATTAATTTTACTTAACTATTTTACTTTTCTATAAGACAACTCAATTGAAGTGGAAATAATCTGTCAATAAACAAGGTATAAAACAATACACATAAATAAAACTTGGTTGGGGATGGGCATGAACCAAAATTTTCAGCTCACAATGGCCTGGGATGATATGTGGGTGCAGATTCTGCAGACTTAGTATATATCTGAGAAGTTTCACCCTGAGGTTTTCCTTTTCATATCTATATTTGGAAAGGTAGACAGCCTAAGTAAGCAGTTGCAGTAATGACCTGAAACTGCTGAAATGATCTAGGCATTTTGCTTTGAGGTTAAAGATAAATTGAATTGGTTCAAGAACTTTGCTTTGAGGTAAAGGACAGATTATTACCAAATGAAATGATGTTGGATTTCATATTTGGGACACTGTCAATGATCTGGTGCATTTAAGCACCACTTCTCTCTCAATGGCTGTTTTTTTAGATCTGAGACTGAAATTATTATCAAGAAAATGAGAAATCATTGGAAGGGGGCCTGTGGATCTATGATTAGCTGTGTCCAAAGAAAGAAAAGTAACTCCAAAGCTGGCCTGAACTGGTCAGATTATGACCACTCTTGTCTGAGTCACTTGGAAACACTCACCAGAGAGACACAGAAGTACTTGACAGATACAGTCAAGATAAAATGCCTATACAGGACAGATAGGATGCTGAGCTTGGTTTAATAGGACAAAACTGAGTTTCACAAACAATATAGTTCATAGTCCCCTACCACATTGGAGAAGAGATCTTTCTTGAGGAAGGACACAGAGTACTTACAGTCCTCTGAAACTACAACTCTGGCTACTAGTCAGAGCTAGTGACAACAATGATACCTTATAAATGATAAAGCTGCAACTAAAACAAGGCTGAGGATGATCACAGATCTTCAATCTGAACACAAGACAATTTTGTATTGATCAGTGAAAGCGTAGCTTTAAATTATTAATTGGTAGGGGTGTGAGATGAACTATGGGTAAGAATTTAAGGATATTTGTTATCTATATGCTTTGGTCCCAAAATTAAATCATTGTCACAGACACAAAAGGGGTCATTGAGAAAAAGGAAAGCTTTACAAATACCAAAAATACGTAAAGCAGCAATTTTTTGTTAGCAAAAAACTAGATGCTGATTGATTGGATAATCATTAAACAATTTGTGGTACATAAATAGAGTGGAATATTACTTTGCACTAAGAAACTATGAATATGATCAATGGGAAAAAACATGGAAATTGAACTAAACAGAACCAAAAAACGTACATACCGACTACAATAATGTGATTGGAATAAAAGGCTCCACAAAAAACTAAACTGATTATTGTGATATGATAAAGATCCAGCTTATTCCTCTAAAAAAAGACATGAGATCCAAGCATGCCATCTTCCATTTTATCTCCTTTATGAGTTTTTTATTGTATGTGTGAGTTGGGACTTCTGTCACAGCATGAACAAGATAGAAATACGTATTTCATGAAAGCACTTGTATAACCTATATCAGACTATTTACCACTCAGGGAGAGAGGGGACAAGGGAGGAAGAAAATTTGGAAAAAAAATAGTAGTTAAAATTGTTTCAAAAATTGTGACTGAAAATAAATTAAAAAAAAGAAATATGAGAAAATAATGCCCTCTTTTGCAGAGGCAGAGATCCACATGTATTGAATACTGCTGTCATATATTTTGATGTGATAATTAGTTTTGCTAATTTTTTCTCTTCTTTGTCCTTTGAAAATCATTCTTTGTTATAAGGGATAATTCTCAAGGAGAGAGAGGGATACAGGCGAAATGTAGACAATGTTTTATAATAATAATTTTTTGTTTTTACAAAAGATCAGTATAACGTATTTTTTAAAAAGGTTGGAAATTGCATTTGTGATTTCACTGTTTTAGGGACCTGCAGTTGAAGAATCTCCCTCTCCTAATGTATAGGTCAACATCTTAACTGCAATATATAATCTTGGAAAGGTTCTTAGACCACTGAGGAATTATATGACTGACCTAGGATCACAGAGTTTGTGAAACAGTAGGGATGCCTAAGAAGAAATATATAATTTATAATTTAAATGTAAGCATATAAACAGTAGTAGCTTAAATTTACATAACACATTTCTCTTTACAAAGGTTGACCCACCATTAGCTTGTAAGGTAGATCATTAATGCACTATTACCCCCATTTTACAAATGAGAAAACTCAGAGTTTGAGAAGCTTAAGCAACTTTTCCACAGACATATCTGACTAGTAAGGGATTGAACTCCTGCTTTTCTTTTTTTTAGATGTACCTTCCATTTTAGAATTGATATCAAGTATTGGTTCTAAGACAAAAGAGCAGGGCTAGGCAATGGGGTTAAGTGACTTGCCCAGAGTCATAGAGTTAGTATTTCTTAGTGTCTGAGGTAAAATTTAAACCCAAGACCTCCCTCTATAGGACTGATCCTATAGAGCTACCTAACTGCCCTATCCACCTACTACCTGCTCTTCTCTGCAGAGAGAGACAATATCAATGTATCAGCTATATGTCAAAGTCAGTTGGTGTGTTGGTTTTAATTAAATGCTTTCTATTCTTTTCTTTTTAAATCTTTGGGATGTGGGAAAGCTTACTACTAAGTGATGAGGAAGGACATATGTCGAAAGGAAGATTATATAAGATCGACAGGCAAATAGTTGGCTGAATCAAGATCTCTTCCATTGAGAAGGGAAGGTGACTCACCAGATAGAAAGAACCAGGCATGGAGATGGAAGACCCTGAGTTCAAATATGGCTTCAGACACTTTCTAACTCCATGATTCAGGAAAAGTCACTTAACCCCAATTGCCTAGCCTTGTTCTTCTGCCTTAGAACCAATTCTTAGAATAAATTCTAATATAGAAGGTAAAGGTTTAAAAAAAAGATCTCTTCCATAAAATATTACTGACAAACTCAAGCTAAAGAGTTCTCTCCCTCCTCAAATATCCCTAAAGCATTTTTCTGGATCTTTACTTCATCTCTATTATGAATTGCAATTTATAATATTTATCTATGTGCCTGTCTACCTCCTTTGCAGAATAAAAATTCCTCGAGGGCAAGAACTCTGGAATTTTTAAAATTTTATATCTTCTAGTAATTCATTTCAATATATACTTATTACCTTTCTCTTCTTTTTGCAACTCACTGGCCTAATGCTAAGAAGGAAAATTTTATTGTCTTCAAGAAGATTACATTTTACTGAATAGATGCCTGATCACAAATAAGCAGATAATATGAATAATATTCACAAATAAAAGTAATATGAATTAATTTTGAAGAGAGTGCTTATTAGTGCAGAGTATTGGAACTAAATGCTCAAGAGACTTGGATAATATCCCCAAAGACATTCCCATTAAGTTGAAATCAAGGTCAAAAGTTAGATATTTACTACATAAGGTCTGGCTGAGAAACTTAACAACAATTTAAAAAACCCTTTCATACTTCTCTTACTTGGAAAGACAAAAGAATTCAGTTAGAGGACCTCTGCTTCTCTCTATCACCTGTATAAGCTGGAAAAACTGTTAAATTCTAAAAGTTCTACACTGGTAAAACTAAGAAGTAAAGGCAGGGGCTAGAAGATGATTTCCAACACCCTTTCCTACAGTAAATCCAAGAATGAATTTGTATTATCTTTGTGTCCTTAATAATTTCTCCACCTACAAGGTAACTTCCTTGAAGTCAAAGGGCATGGCTCATTTATATTTTTCCTCAGCATCTGTAGAGTCTGTTTGGCTGCTCAATACATATTTGTTGAATGAATATACAAAACAGTCACTATTGTGACTAAAATATTAAAGGACTGAAAATTCATAGTAAAATTTAAAAGAAAAGGAATAGAAATGTGTACTTTTCTATTAAATGAAATTACTAACCATCACTGCCAGGGCTTCTCAGTTTTCCTCTTCATTTTAGTTAAACCTGATTCAATTTGTGTCAGCCTTTTGACTGAATTTTCACCATAAGTAGAAACATTAAAGATCTAGATCCAGTAAAATCTTTTGCCCTGTGCCAATATTCTAACCATAATAATGTGTTTCCTTGATCATTCATCCTGATACAAGTTGGGAACTTTAGTAATAATCAAAATTATAATATTGCATATAATAGACACTTGCTAACTTGATAACTGTGCTTGAACATTCCTAGTGACAGTGTGCTCAGTACATTTTTATTCAACATAAATTACAATTTATAGCTTTAATTATAAGAAAATTCTTCCTCATATTGAATTGAAACCCCTTTCCTTTCCTTACTTTTTCCCAGTATAATAGTCCAAATTCTTCACTTTTCCACACAATTCTAGCCTTTTAAATTCTGGAAGACAACTCCCATTTATTTCCTTAGTGTTCTTTTCCATAAGCAAACCTGTCTCATCTAACTGAGAATTTTTTAAAGATTAACAGTGTATAAAATATCTCGTCAAGCCCCTTTATTTTAAAGTTGAAGAAACTGGCATCCTCTGAAAGGAAGTAATGTACTAGCCCAAAGTATTCTGTCTCTAAATCCTGTGGTTGCCTTCTGTTACACAATGCTCCTCATAAGATGTAATTTCCAGTTCCCTTACCACCCTCTTCTGGGCAATCTCCAACTTCTTAATATCCCTCATGAAATATATTATCCAGAGCTATGCAGAATATGTACTTAATTCCATTGTGGTTACCTCCCTTGTTGGGTCATAACACAGTATAAATAAATGATCTTATCCATTACATTTCTCTTACTTCATATGAAAGTTTCATTAACATAAACACAAAGACCTTTATCAAACTTTAGTCAAGCACCTCTGTACTTAGCTAGTTGAATGATTTTTATTGCCATTCATATTTATTATATATCAGAATATAATATATAACCCAAAATAGTATTATATATAGATTGGTTATGTGTAATAAATTATAATAAATATGCTTATCTAAGAAAAATGAATTCTCATATTAGTTATGGACAAAAATCTGTCTCATTCTTTCCCTCAGCCCCTTTCTCAATCCTTCCACCTCCCCATGAAGGCAGGTACATTTTAAAAATGTAAATGTAGAACTTAATTTTTATTTTCCTTTTAATTTGATCTCTTTGAATTGTTCCCATTATAATTCTAGGATTATTCCATTTACCCAACAGATAGCTGGCCAGATTTACAAAGTATCAAAATTTCAACAGCTTTTTCAGTTGATCCTTTTACTACAATCTTTATTTTAGAATGAAATAACTCATTTCTTCTGCCTTACTATTTCTATGGGGGGTGGGGGTGGGGAGAAGACATGGTTTTGTTGCCTTGCCTGTTTTCCCTTTTGTGTAGGAGAGAGAAAATCATATCAATACTTGCTGACTTGAAAACTCCTTGACATTCTTTTTTCTATCAAAAGCAAATTTCACAGGAGTCTCCTTTGCTGTAAAAGCAACCTTCTGCTCCATCCCCATTTAGAAAATTGAATACAAGTGTTTCCCTTTATTAATTGGCTCTTGATTCTACCTAGGTTTCTAATACAGATGGGATTAACCTGCTTCCAGTAGAGATTCTCTTATGTTAAAAGGTACCGCAACACTTTTCACAGAGCCTTTCCATTAAAAAATATTTAAGCAGGACAGACAGGTTGAAATTAGAGCTATCCACGAACGATCTTATTTAAGACTGGTGCAATAAAGAATATATTAAAGTGTGATTTATGGTTTTTGTTCAAACCTTTGCCATATGTGAAGTTAGAAACAATTCTTTGGCTTATGGGGGGAAAAGACAAATGTGAAATTATGTCTTCAAAAGTTGATAGTCTTGAAATCCATCTGGATGACTATTATTCAAGATGTTTTCAAAAAACATGAATGAAAATGTACTCATTGTGAAAAATGATCACTGGGAATTTGGGTGTTACTGCACAAAGAAATATTTCCATTTTAATATTTGTTGACAACTGACTGCCTACAGAGGCTTTGGTGTGTCCATTTCACTGAATTTTTATTAATGTATATAATGATTATGTGAACATAAATTGACCCTGTGATTAAGTATATTATACATTTTAAATCTCAACAAAGAACCAAGTGCCTTTTTTTCTGCTTAAAATTTCACATTTAGTTTTGGCTCATTTTTCCCCAATAAGACAACTCAGTATATAATCCTACCACATTTATCAATAATTTTTAAAAATTCCTTTTGGAAGATAACATGTCCATTTTTTTTATCATTTCTTTTGTAGAATGGTCACGGGAATAGTTAAGTGAGGTAAAACAATTCTATTTATTTAACTAAAAACATTAGAGTGATTTGTTTTTGTTAACACTGCAGTTCTTCAGCATTAATTTTAAATGCAACATTTTTTATTCTTACAAATAACAGTGTAACTAACCGTATGCCATGCTCAAGACTTAAAATAATCCAAGTGCTTGCCTTTGCAAGGTGTCAAAATCTCAGCAGCCTTTCTATGTCTTTCTGTAGTATAATCTTCACTTCAGTGGGAAATCCCTAATTACTTTCTGCTTATTATTTGTCCTAGGGAAAGCCCTATTTCCCTACCCTTCTCTCTGACTCTTTCTAATGGAGAGTGGGGAAACCACAAATGAGTAATATGTCTCTGACTGTAAAATATCTGGCCAATAGGACAGAATGAAGTTAATATTCTTCCTCTGACTTTTTTTATTCCATCTTAGTTTCATTGCCACAAAAAGATTTTTTGAAAATAACAGAGCATATTTTTTGGAGGCAGGTATAGCATTTGTATTCTAATAGCCTATTACACAAAGAAATAGGAGATCCAGATGGTGGAGGATAGGAAGGAGAAGATAATACTGATAAGTGTAAGGAGAGCTAAGAATAAAAATGTTTTGAATGAATAGAAAAAGAATGATTTATGTAAATTTTGAAAAGATTTTTAAGGTGGTACTAAAAGATAGGATTTACAGTTGTACTGAATTATGTTTTCTGTTCATATTACAGTATATTGAAGAAATATACACGCAAGTATCTATCTATAGATATATTCAAAAGTTTATGCCAACTTGCATCATATATTAATTACCAAAATTTTCATTCCTATTTTGTACAATTTGAATTGAAACAAAGCTGCCTTTGGAATCAGAGGACTTAGGAATCAGAAGGCCTGAGTTTAAATTTCTCTTCTGATGGTTACTACCTATGTGAACTTGTTCCAGTCACCGAAACTCCATTGTCTTTAGTTTCTTCATTTTCAAACATGAGCTAGGTGGAGTAGGTGGTTCTAAGGTCCTTTTCATTTACTGGTTTTTCTTAAAGGAAGACATTTTTGGACACTATATCTAAGACTAAGTTATATTCCTCCATTAGTAGTCTAGAAACTGTTCTCTATTGTCCTGTATCCCACAGAACAGCACATCACCCATACCTCAAGGTTCCTGTCTTGCTACAAAGGTCTGACTTTCACTTCTGGTCCCATGAAAATGTGGGACAGATTCCATGGGATATGATCTGTGCCTCTTCCACTGCAACTATAACTTTTGATTTCTTCTGCTGCTCTGTTCCCTTCCCTGCTCCTTTTTATTTTTGCCCAAGGCATAACAACTTCTAGTTAGGGTTCTTCCTGGAAAGATGTTAGAAAACATGAAGTTCCAAAGTATCTGGCATATGGATCCTGAAATCCTGAAAATGGACCTGGGTTCATATCAGCATCCAAGAGATCAATGATCAGGCTTTCTAAGAACTCATCTTCCTATCCCAAATCAGATTTTAGTGTCATTCAGTTGTAACATCACCCTGGAGAGCCAGGTCCTGAGGTCCAGAAAAAAAAATAGCGGTGACTTGGTATAATATAGACTCACCTAGGAATATTAGGGCAGTTACAAAAGCCAAATTCATACCTGTTTAGCACATTAAGCTACCCAAGCAATCTTTGCATGTCTGGTTAAAGAGAATGAAACTTGTGAAACAAGTGCTGGGGGGAAAGCTCAGAAAACTGGTGATTCCTGTGACCCCTCTTAGTTACCCAAGTTCTAGCAGTGCATGTGGGAACTCTAGACCAGGTAGCAGCTGATATCCCTCACATTCCATCTGAAATGGATATTAATATGTGAAAGTATTATCTGGTGGATTCCATTTACTCTGAAGGCAGATTATGAATATCAGCGATCACTCTGAATTAGTGCCAGCTCCTGAGAGCTAGAAATAACTTTCAATGCCTGCTTTGTGTTGGGAACTTGGGAGCAGCCAGGAACTGAGCACCTGGATTCCCTGTCCAATGGCTTCACACAGAAACTGCTTTAGTATTTGGGAGATGATTTAGCCTACTATGAGGTGGTTACTATTTCTGTATCTAGGTAAAGGAATCAAATAATAAATATTAAGAATGAGCAAATCAATAGTGCTAAACTTTGTGAGAACAGAAGTATTTTCTTTCTTTTTTATTCAGAATTTTTCCCATGGTTACATGTTTCATGATTCTCCCCATCCTCCACCTCTTCCCTCCTCCTACTGGAGCTGACAAGCAATTCCGTTGAGTTATACATATATCATTGTTCAAAGCCTATTTCCATGTTATTTATTTGTAGTAGAGTGATCTTTTAACATAAAAACCCTAATCACATCCATATTGAGCTACATGATTGATCATATGTTTTTCCTCTGTGTTTCTGCTCCCACAGTTCTTTCTCTGGATGTGAATAGTGTTCTTTCTCATAAGTCCCTCAGAGTTGTCCTGGATCATTGCATTGTTACTAGTAGAGAACTCCATTACATTCAATTGTGCCATAATGTATCAGTCTCTGTGTACAATGTTCTCTGGAACAGAACTATTTTCCAGGTAGTCCTGGTAGAAAGTTTCCCAGATCAGGAAAAAATGATTCTGAGGCAACTATGTAATGGGAAATGACGGGCAGCTGACAATTCTCTCATCTTATCATCCTTTTCCATCAGCCAGTAAAATTAGGTTAGTAATGAATGAGGTTAATAATGAAGCATGACTATCCTTAATTACCAAGTTAAATAGCACTCAACCCTCATGTTCATTAATTCTCTCTCTTAAAATTATCCTGTGTTTATTTGTTTGCATAACTAGTATATCCTTCTCATCTTTAAGAATGGAAGCTCCTTGAGGAAAAGGGCTACTTGGTCTTTTTATCTTTTATCCCTAGTGGTAGAAAAAGACCTTGTGTATAGTAGATATATAATAAATGTTTCATAAATTATTAAACTTATGCTTATGTTTTACCAGTATGTATATTCAAATTTAATGTGCATACCTTTTTACATACATAGACATCTCTGACATATTTTAAAGTTGAAAGACAGAACTTATTGCTTTTATTATAATGAAAAAAATGACAAAAACTTAAAACTGTGCCTCAGTCATAATTATATGAATGTCAAGTTCTATAAATATGATTTTAGAATACACTTTGTCTTCCCTATCATCAACATGAAAACTCTTGAAATTCCCTACTTTTGGTGATTTTGCTTATAATATTCACATTTTCATAGTTATTGCATCTTCAAGAATTTAAGTTAGGGTGTACTGTCCTGGATTTTTTCTGTATGCCCCTTAAGGAAGCGGCTTCTGAGCCTTCCATTATTTCTTTTATTTTCAGACATTTAAATTTGAAGTTTAAAAAAAACTTTATTTATTACTTTCATAGGCCAGTTTTTAATTTTTTATTCACAGCATACAAAAATTTAATGCTTGAATGAACTGCATTTCATGGATTTGAATGTTTATAAGGATTTAATCATTTTATAACATAACATGTTTAACTATTTAGCCTCATATAAAAGTTTACTTGGAAAATTACCTGTAACCACAAAAATATAGAAAATAATTTAATAAAAGAGATGAAACCGATCTGATGAACAATTGAAAAGGTTGAAGAAATGTATCTTTAGGTTAGCAAAAGCTATCCTGTCCCCAACATTTAAGCTTCTGAGTGCTATTTAATCCTAGAAAAGGATTTCCTAGATTTCCTAGTAGATCTACCCAGTGTAATATGCCTCAATTCATCAGTTCGCTCTGCCTTGAGTGGGTGAACATGAAATGTTTAGAAACAAGATCAACTATATGATCACTGTGAAAATTATTTAAAATTCAAATTATTCTGAGAAAAATTAAAGTAGTTGACTTGCCTGTATGTGTGGATCCTGACTTAGTAGTCAAGATCTTTATGAGCTGGGTCTTACATTTCTACCAAGCTTGGGAAAAGATGTAACTACAGGAGTTGTAGGACAGATTTTTCTGCTTCAAAAAAAAATTTCTCTCGAGGGAGAATTTTCAATGTGAAAGGATACAGGAACAGTGGGGACACTAAAAGCATCAAGAGCAAGCAAGTATATGGAGGATGTCTTCTAAAACAACTGACTGATTTTTTTCTAAGCCCTTAAATATATATAATCTTGTCCTTTGTCTGCCTCACTGCTTGACTTATTGAGAGAATCCAGCAGGGACTCATAGTGAATGAACTCTGCCTGTTTCTCCAAGACAGCCCTGGTTATCCCTAAGTGTATATTTTCTTTTAAATGTGCTTATTTTATCTTTTCGTATTTTAATGATAGTTCAAGGTGAAGGTAAAACAATCTTTTCTTGTTCAGTCATTCAGTGTTTCACTCTGACCCTTTGTGACCTCTTATGGAGTTTTCTTGGCAAAAACACTGGAGTGGCTTGCCATTTCTCCATTTTATTTTATAGATGAGGAAACTGAGGCAACAGGTTTAGAACACTTGCCCAGGATTACACAGCAGGTAAGAGGTTGGGGCCAGATTTGAGTTCAGATCCCCCTGACTCACCTGAGCACCTGAGTCAGCTAACTGCCCCAGATAATCTTTACCATGTCTTAAATTAATGTATCTACCACTGAGAGAAGGACTAAGGAGAAAATCAGTGAATAATTTGACTGTACCAAATTCAACCAGCTGGCAGATCACATTGTCTGGATGACAATCATCAGATTGCTTGAGGGCTCAGAATATTTTGTGAGTTTTATTAATAAACTCAATCTTTCAACTTTCTAACTTTGTAAAGAAAAGAAGCGAGTAAAAGCCAGGACACTTGCCCAGGGCTAAACAAATAAACAAAAACCCTTGAGATAATTTCATCAACCAGCTAATGTATTACTTTGAATCTGATGTTTTCTCTATACTTAGTCCCTATAGAGAAGTGAGAGAAGTAGAAGTGAAGGCTTGAGAGTTATTTTGGCCCTAGTAGATAAAGGTAGACATGGTCAGAGACAATCAGTTCCACTTAGTCTATGAAGGGAAGAAGGGAAAATACTCCTTAGCCAAGTTGCTTACCACAGCAAAGTCTTCTGGGCAAAAATAGTGAAAAACACAAACATGTGTATATACATACATGCATGCATGCACATACATAAACACATTTATCATATTCAATGATAAATATACATGTTTGTATATATATATATGTATGCATATACATATATATGTTTTTCCTTTCCAAGCCAGTTAGGACAGGACTAAGAATAAAACAATGAAACATTTTAAATTAATGACCTGAGAATACCAAGTATCCACCAATACATCTTAATCTCTCCAGTAGAGTATGTTGTTTTTTTGTTTTTTCCTTTTTTGTCCAAACTTAAAGTAACAAAAATGAAATCGCATTTGAATCTTATGCTGTCAACCCAGAACTACTATATGTAATCTGTGAAATGTGAAGAAAAGCAGAGGTGCCAGAAATATGGAAAGAGGCAAATGTCTTAACATGTAAAAAGGGAGAGATATACATCATAAATATACCTATATATGTTATATATATATGTACATATATATATATGCACTCTAGTCTTTACTTAATGTTATGCTGGAAAATGTTAGAACTTATTGTTAATCTATTTCTAGGGGGTGGGGTACAGAACCAGGGCTAACTCCAAGATGAGTTCAATAAGAAAAATTAATTTAAGTTCCCCTTTTGATAACAAGACTGATCAATCAGAGGAATGTCTAACATTGTTTAGGAAAATCTCAAAATAATAGACTTGGAATTAAGATTAGACAACCAATGTCCTTAAATTTTATAAATGGCCAAATTCAGCCACAGAGAGTGATTGCACAAGTAAGTCAATACAGCCTAAAACCTAAGTCCACTGACATCTAATCCACTATTTTTCCTAAAGACAACAGAAAACATGAAAAAAACAAGGATTAAGGAACAAAGGAGGGTTGAAGAAAAAAGAAAAAAACAGCTGAAAAGAGGGATAAGCGAAGAGAAAAGAGTAAGATAATGAAAAGAAGGAAGCGATGCTGAAAAATGGGGAAAACAAGAGGCAAGATGCAGAGAGAAGGAATTGAAGCAGAAAAGGGTAAAAAGTAGAGATCAAGAAAGTTCATACTGTGATTGGTAATTGTATATGCCACCATAATTTTAACATTTGTGAGACTCCTTAAATAAACTATGAAAAAGAAAAGAGAGAGACTATACTACCAATCCAGGGAAAAAATGATTTTTCACCCTGACGTCAGAAAAATAAATTTAATTCCATTCCATTCAGATTTGGCTAAAACTTATGAGGAAATTTAGCAAAGAAGAAAGTCCAACTTTGACTTAGTAAAATATAAAAAATATATCATACAAGCATGATGTAATAGGCCATTCATTCTGACTGGGGTTCATCATTTTAGTTAACTGTAAGATCATTAGTCTGTCAAATATTTATTAAATGTTTAATTTAAAATAAGTATGAATAAATAAAATAAATATTAAATGTTAAGAGGATTCAAAGAAGGTAAAATATGGACCCAACCTCCCTTACTCTAGCTCACAGCCTGAATTTAAAAGAAAACATGCAAACAATAATGTATAAACAAATTATATACAGCATATATTGCAGATAAATCAACAGAAAGCAAGAAATAGAATGAAGAGGGATGTTAAGATTTCCTCTAGAAATTGGGATCAAGAAGAATGGATAGTCCTTTAATACTTTAAGGGTATTGGATTTCACTGTACCTCCTCCATTGAAATAGGTCTCAACTTTTTGAAATTTTAGTGAATGCTATTTGGAAGTCGCCAATCTGATCATTTACCTCTCTTAATTAATGAGAAAATAAATATACTTTATCACTAGGTTCATACTCAAAACCTTTATAACTTGGTAGGATTTACCTGAGCTTAAATTCCTCTAGTAAAGCCCCACCTCTTTTATGGAATAAATTATAGAGAAAGTGTTACTAAATGAGTTCTTCATGAAGTACTTTTGTTTTTGTATTTGAAATTAATTCTTGGAAATCAAATACACCAACATAACTAGTTTTCAGAGAATGACATATTCCAATTTCAAAGGCAAATCATACATATATGTGTGTATATATTATATAATTTGTATATATAGTATATACATTTGGATAATCTATGATCCTCCTTTCTATTATCATTGATAACTGAAAGCCAAATGTGCACAGGAAATGTGGATGCAAAAAAAGGAATCATTTATAAATACTATCCTAGAGCCAGGCCTAGAGACTGGAGGTCCTAGGTTCAAGTCCGACCTCAGAAACTTCCAGCTGCGTGACCTTGGGCAAGTCACTTGACCCCTATTGCCCACCCTTACCACTCCTGGGCCAAGGACGGTCCCTAGCCTGGATGAAAAAGGAGGAGGGTTGGGCGTGGGGCTAGCAACCCCACCCTGTAAAAACTACATCTGCTAAAGAAACTGCAACCTAAAGTAGGGGCAGCTGGGCTAGCTCAGTGTATTGAGAGCCAGGCCTAGAGACAAAAGGTCCTAGGTTCAAACCCGGGCTCAGACACTTCCCAGCTGGGTGACCCTGAGCGACCCATTGCCTACTGGTTGTGGCCCTATGCTCCTAGAATGGAGTCCCAGGATAAAAAAAAAATCCTACAAAGTGAAAGAAAAGAGTCAGAAGTTCATAAGTTATTGCATAATGCCATAGTTCTTTTGTGTCCCTGGGAAGAATTCTAGAGATTTCTGTTTTTGAAATAATTCTTTTAACATTAAAAAATTTCAACTGCCATAGAAATATTCTTCATCTTGAAAGATAAGCATATTATCAGTGTTCATTTTCAATACAAAGCCTAGTACATTTCAGCTGTCATTTTACAGATTCATATTGAAAATAATTTTCAAGCAGAGTTGAGGCTCAGTGTAATAAGTAATAATTTCATCAATTAGCAGCATTGAGAGTTCTTTCACTATTATTTTATTCACAGAATATTTTGCAGAAGGAGCATACTAAAAAGATCCATTTGTATCTCAAGGCTTTTCATAAATATAGCATACAACTGGAAAACAATTGGCTATTATTTTTACCTCAATCTAAATAACTCTAATAACTTCCAGGTGTAAAAAAATGGGCACTTTTCTATCTTCTTTCATCTTACTAGCCCACACTTTTAATGATCCAATCTAACATTTCTACTTATTAAGAGATACTAAAGATTTATCCATGTATGATACTTATTAGGTTGGCATCTAAGCTGTAATACTAGGAAAGGAAATAATAGAATTTAGCTTAATGGCCTTCTATAGTCAAGTCCCACTACTTAATTAGATAATGGAATTGTTTTGGAGCAATATAAGGTCCTACTCTCAACACATTTTAGTATCTAAGTGGACTATGACTAAGAGATCAGTAAATCTTTCAATATCTGCTTTCTATTAAAAAAAACAGCTAAAAAACCCAAAATGATCATTTTTAAATGCCTCTAAAAGATAGATCTTTTGTATTCTAGTTTTTGATTTTATTTATTCTGAGAGTTATGGAAAGATACTTTAGTTATACATAAATTATATTGGACAGTTGACATTTTTAATGAAATAGAATTTTAATGAAAATCTTAATTAAAATTCAACAAAATTTCTATGACTACTAGTGTTCAATTACTAAAGTAAGGGCTTGTTTCTTTTTTAATTTGTACCCAAGCTTGCTCACTCTATTTTTTTTTTTTTATTTTTTTTTAAACCTTGTACTTTGGTGTATTGTCTCATAGGTGGAAGATTGGTAAGGGGTGGGCAATGGGGGTCAAGTGACTTGCCCAGGGTCACACAGCTGGGAAGTGGCTGAGGCCGGGTTTGAACCTAGGACCTCCTGTCTCTAGGCCTGACTCTCACTCCACTGAGCTACCCAGCTGCCCCCTGCTCACTCTATTTTAATATTTTAAAATAGATATCTTTTTGGTAGCATATCAGAGTAAGGAAAGAAACTGATTAGGAGTAAATATAGTTGAGTTCTAGACCCATCTCTAATATTAACTAATCATATGTTCTCTGGAACTTAAAGTTAATGAGTTTAATTTCCTCATCTGTGAAAGAAGATTGAAGGACTAAATTGAATTTGCATTCATTCATTAATTCATTCATTCAACATCCATGAAAGATCACCTTTAGCTTTGTAAAGTCAAAGCGATGTCCTAGACATGGTATAGTATAGAAGAATGGTGTTGATGGAGAAAAAATAAAAATTAATTTTTCATGGAATGAAGTATTCTGATCAACTATTTCCTATTAGTGGAGGACAAACTAATAAAATATGTCTAGTTTGGGCCCTTAATTTTTAAAACATTTTAAGTTCTATTGATAAACTTTACTGAATTGATCATTTTTGTTGTTTATTATATAATTTAATATCTATTTATATCTTAAGTGCTTCAGGATTATCATCCAGATCAACATCTTTAACAAAACAATATAATTATATAGTAAAATGGACAAATGTTATATTATCTCTGGAAATAATTTTATTGTGTAACAGAAGCCCTTCATTTTATAAATTAGGTAATTAGTGTCCAAATCTACAAAAGCAGTCAATGGAAGAACAGGGGAGAGAGCATGTAGATCTCATGATGTCTAGTTAATAACTCTTTCCACCATTCCATATATATTCCTAAGTTTCTTGACTCTAGTCCATGCCTTGGATTTTTAAATCATTTTTAAAATAATCTATCCAATTATATTTTTAATTTATGCCTCATCTCCTAAAACAATCTATAAAATATAGTTTGCCATTTTAATTTGAAGATTTTTAATAACCTAAGTTTTACTACATATTTACATATCTATTTAGATTAGAATTTGACAGTATTCACTAACTGAACCAATTCTGGTCCACAAACATGTTTTGACTATTCACTGATACAACTAACAAAAAGACTTAAGAGTAATGGCATTGACAAAGGGGAAAAGACTGGCAACTTTATTTAACACATAGAAGGAATGAATTAATGGGATAATACCAACATAGCCTTATACCAGCATCTAGCCATTTGGCAAAAGTCATCCACTCTTTCTGTTAAATGTATGAAAGACAGTAATAATTAATTGGTAGCTATTTTCAAAGTCAAAATGACTACAGCTTTGTACCAGTAAAAATGTTTTTATTGCATTTCATGATCCATAAAACTCTCATTGCAGTCTAACAAGAACTCTGAATCCCTAGGATCACCTTATTAGACCTCGTCCAATTTGGCATTGTTGGCAGAAGCTTTTTACAAAGACTTTGTGAAAAAAATTCACTTTCGAAGGTGAGGAAGGGTAGTGTGGAAAAAACTGAGCTTTGCCTGATTGGGTAGATGGCCAGATATACAGCTCTAGTATTTTGTGACTGTAGAGTGATAAGGGATATATAGGAAGTCTTTCATGAGATAAGGAAGTAGCTTCCACTGAGCTCCTAGAGTCCACATGACAGATATTTAATGAGTCTAAGATACAAAAGTAAATCATTATCAAAATAAATATTCCTTGACCCAATGAAAATTTTAGAAAAGTTAGATGGATAATGTAAGGGAAATGAAGGTAAATCACTCTTGTATATTAAGCAGTTACAATTAAATGTGGGTGAGTTTTTTATCTTTAAACATATTTTCCATGGGGCAGAATGATGCCTTAAACATATAATAATAGCAGAGGTTGAAAGGGTTGTTGCTAGTTTAGAACTGGAATTGGTTGGCTAAACAAAGGATGTATGACATGACTCAGCAGTTTGAGATGGAGAATATCTTAAACACAATCAAATTAGGGTTATCAAGTGAGAAAATAGGAATAGAAATGATGAGGATGATTGGAAAGTGCCTGGTAAGTAAGAATATCTTGGATTTAACAAATTTACTGAACACTTCTTCTCTTCAAAGTCAAATTAAAGCAGAAAGGTTTTTTTTCCTCAATAGGGAAGTAAAAGATTGAGTTCAGTTTTATAACCCCAACATAAGAAGTTACAGGAGACATCTGAACATCCTGCTAATGAATCATTAGAACAATAACTAAAGAGATTGTAGTCTAATGGGGAAAACTTAGAATGTGCATCACTTTTAGAATTCTGTCACCTTAGAGATCTTACATAGGATTTGTTCTTTATAAAGTCAGCTGAACCAATTAAAGACTTCAAATAGGGATTGTCCATTATCCCATTTAGGTGGCTAAAATGGGCAGTTCTCTATAATTGACCCCAAAAGAGGAATTCTCTTTGCTACCAGTTATATGATGGGGACAATAAAGGAAAGCAATTTTAAAAAGGGCTGGGCTTGAGAAGCTGGATCCTTCCCATGACTCCCCACTCTCTATGACCAGATTTCTTCAGATACAATCATATTCTTCTTTTTGAGTAGAACCTCACCTGAATGTCAGATTTTTATTACAGACCTCCCCTTCCAGAACACACTACAGGGTGATGAAGATTAAATGCGTGTGCGTGGGAAATTGGGACATCCCCACCTATAGTATACCCAAATAATGTTGTCTACAGAAGGAAACCCACTGGAGGTGATTCAAGAAGTCATGATGCTTACCATTATGCTAGATGGATAGAAAGTATTTATATTCTTTCCTATAAGAAAGCCACTTAGAGCTGGTAAAGACCTTAGAGATAATTAGATTTAACCCATTAATCTCAAAGATGAAGAAGGTTAAGCTAAAAGAAATTAAGTGACTTACCCAGGATCACATAGTTAATCAATCTCTGAGCTGGGATTTGAATTTAGATCACCCGAATCTTCCTGTTTCCAAGTTCATGACTCTGCTCATTATAACATGCTGCTTCATATCACATATACTAATGGATTCTTGACAGGCTATCTACCTAACTAAGTTACATTTTTTGAGAAATACATATTCTTCATCTACCTTAATTTTTCCTCTGTATTGCTATGCCAATCCCTTTTAATGAATCAATTCTTAATGAGTAGGCCCTATAAAATTCAGTACCTCAATGTTACCCCACAAAGATAAATGCCAATAATAACATTTAGAGAAATATTTAGGGAGTTCCTCTATTTGAACTTTATGCTAGGCATCCTTCATAAAAATTATTAATTCTTTTGAGGAATGTGTCATTTTTTTGCTTTTACATTACTACTAAAAGGATAATTGATTAAAATCATTTCTAGTATATTCTGTAATGGAATCTCCTATGTCTTAGAATATATGGAAGGGACATTATCTACTTTGGGGAAAAGATCCTTAAAGTTGTTTTGTCCTACCAAGTCAAATAATAAGCAATAAATTCAATGGAGTCTTGCATCACATCTAACTATTCGTTAATTGTGTAACTCTACATAATTGTTTTGTCATTGAAATTGTCTGCTAACACATTCCTATACTGTTATTATTACACCAAGGACATATTTGATCCATGCAAAGAAAATTCTTTTACAGATGTTAAATAGATGAGGAAAGTGAGCATTATAGATCAATAGATTCTAATATTTTTGTGGTAATGTTTTTTGGGCAATAATACTATATACACTCTTTCCATTTTGGAGGCACCCTCCAGATACTTAAAAAGCAATGACTATATGCCTTTAAAATTATATTATATCTAGTTGAGATTTATTTTCTATTACAGGTAGACAAGTCCAAATTTTCCTTTGAAAATTCATCTTTTTAGATGCTATTTCCATTTACCCAAACAGAAATCTGGTACAAACCTTGCAGAATACAACTTAAAACGCTATCAAGTCTGTTGCAATTCATGTTGGGTTATTGTCCTTCCAATAGGGTCTACACTTGCTCTTGGTATAATCTGGTTTAGCTAAGTATTGATCTAAAATCTTCTAATGGTGTGGGGTTTTTTCCCTCACATTCCTTTCAGTGTTTTAGGGGATGATATTACTTATAGTTTCAAGCATCTTTGTTTATTTTGAAAATTGACTTATTGTCTAAACCACTTTTGTACTTGGTTCTCACGCTTCTTTGTTTGACAGATATATGCTGATTTCATTCTTTGTTTTGCCATCCCTAAAGTGGAGATGCTTACTTATATAGAGTTACTACTACCTATGGCTAGTGTCACATATAGAATTGAGGTAGAGTGTCAATAATTTCTCAGGATAGTAGCAAACTCTAATGAGGGAGTGGGAACAGAACTTCACATCTACTACGCCATAGTTTAACCTTGTCTCTTCTTTCAATATAGAAATTAACTCATTCTGTTTCCTCCTTTGCAAATCACCAACCCAGTCTTCTTCCCAATGTCCAATCATCAAAGGAAGGCTGATATAAATTAAGCTCCTCAAGATTATCCATTAAATATATGCAAAATGTGCTTGTAAAATAAAATCATTCAGCAGTATGAATATGAATAACATGCTTATAAAATGCATTTTATTATGTCTCACATAATAATTGCTCAATAAATGTCTGTTGAATGAAAGAACAAATGAAATGAAATTGTCCTTGAGATCTGAGAAACAAATCTAATTTGTAGCATTGGTCCAGAAAGAAAACTTCATATACTTTGTTCTTTCACATATTGATATTAAACATATCCTCCTCTTTCAGTCACAAAGTCTTTCTCCTCTGTAAAATGAAACATATCCATCTAAAAAATACATAAGAGGGGGCAGCTGGATAGCTCAGTGGATTGAGAGCCAGGCCTAGAGACAGGAGGTCCTAGGTTCAAATCCGGCCTCAGACACTTCCCAGCTGTGTGACCCTGGGCAAGTCACTTGACCCCCATTGCCTACCCTTGCCAATCTTCCACCTATAAAATCAATACACAGAAAGTTAAAGGGTTTAAAAAATTAAAAAAAATACATAAGAAACAACAAATACAGAGTATAGAAATTCTTTTTTTAACCCTTTTCCTTCTGTCTTGGGATGAATTCTATGTACTGGTTCCAAGGCAAAAGAGTGAAAAAGAATTGGCATTGGAAGGTGGGGTTTAAGTGGCATGCCCAAGAACACACAGCTAAGTTTCTGAGGCTAGATTTGAACTCATGAAGATAAAGCTTCCTGTTTCCAAGCCCAAATCCTATTCACTGAGCCACCTAGCTGCTCCCTTGAAATTCCTCTTAAATAATGATGACAGATTTGAAAAAAAACAGTTTATTATTTTCTTTATAATGACCAATTACAACCAATTATTAAGCCCTATCCATTCACTAAGCACAGTGCAAGGCACTAGGGGATAGAAAGACAAACGAGGCCAATCTATGTCCTTGAAGAGACTGAAGTCCAGTTAAGGGAAACAATACATACATACCATACATACATACATACATACATATATATATATATATATATATATGCACAGAGATATACAAGTTAGATATAAAAGATCTAGTTGGTCATTTTAAGGAGAAGACATTGACTGCTGGAGGGAAAATATATGTTATTTTCTACTATTTTGATAGTCTGGCTTACTTTTTGCATTTGAATGCTAAGCATTTAATAAATGCCCTTTCATTCAAAAGAATGAAATATTTCTAAAGCAATACTTCATGGAGAATGGCATATTTAAATGGATTTATAAGGAAATTAAGTATTCTAAGAGATGGAGTAGATGAGGTAGTAAATCCCTGCGATGGAAAAATACTGTTATGCCTCATTTAAAAGGTTGATTCAACATTTACACATGTAAAAAATCAACTTTTCTTTAAAAATTCTTGTTTTTCCCCTTCTATATTACAAAAATATTGATTTTAGGCATAATATCTCAGGGGAATTTTAATCAGGCCTTATAAGAATTCATGCAGTACCAATTCCCATAGCAGCTCAATGCTTAATTAGAAAAAAAACCCTAAAATACAAATTTCATAACCTAGAGCAGTAAGAAGTTTCTGAACCTATTGGCAGGACCATGGAAAGAAGTGGCAATGCAATTGTGTGGAATAAAGAGTTAATCACAGCAAAGTAAACAATAAACCGAAACTAAAGCTATTAACTGAAAGCTAAACAAATTAAATGAATGTGGATTTTTCTCTAAAGTCTGCCAGATTCTAGCCCTGGTGACTTGTTCAGAATATATTCAAGAAGAGTTGGAAAACTTGCTTCTTGCTGCTGAATTAGTATATCATCTCTCTCTTAAACAGAAACCTGCAACTATTTTTCAGAAGGCATTTTTTATTCTTTTGAAATGCTGAATTCACTAAGAAGAATAAAGACAGAATAGCTGATAGTAAAGTCTCTGAAATGATTGAGGGTGGGGGAGTTCAGAAGAAAGATAAGTCCTTTCTCATTTGTGGTCCCAGTCTTGAGAGAAGGAGAATGATGAAGGGAAGAAGTTTGGACACCTATTAGGAAAGACTACTAGTTCTACTAGTACATTTCAATCTATTGATTCCAGACTCTTTTTCCTACTTGAAGGTGAATTGTTGCCCTTTCTGAGACATATTAAGAGATATCTATTTAAACTAGGAAGTTAGTGTACCATATTAGAAGGAGCAATGGAAGTATATCCTGTTCATGATCAATTGTAAATAACTTAATTGTTATCAACAATACAAGGACTAAGGACAACTCTAAAGTACTCATGATGAAAATGGCTATCAACTGTCTTAGAAGGAAATTATGATGTTTGAATGTAGATTGAAGCACACCATTCTTTATTTTATTTCCTCCATGAATTTTTCTATAGTATAAGTTATATATCTTCATTCAAAACATGATGAACATGGAAATATGTACTGCATGAGAATACATTTATAAACTATACACAATACATGCCATCTTGGAGAGGGTGAAGGAGGAAAGAGAGGGAGTCAGCAGGAATCACAACAATATCAGAAAATAATTTTTGAAACTTTAAAAAAATAAATTCAGTTTATTTCTACAAGCATATATGAAGTACATACTACGTGTGCCCACCTTGCACCAGGCAGTATGCCAGGGATAAAAAGAGACAAAAATTAAAGTGTTTCTATATTTTTCCTGCCCTTAAGGAATTTACATCCTATTAGGCAGTAGGGAAAAACATGTACAGATGCCAGTTACTAAAAAAAATATTCAAAATAAAGACAAAGTAATTTCAGAGGACAAAATATGCAAAATATTTTAGATGGAACATATTAATATATGTATGGACAACTAAGGTGTACTTAGGCTTGAAGGAGATTGGTACTAGATTTAAAAGACTTTGAATACCGAGAAGAGGAGTTTATTTTATTATAAAGGCAAGAAGGAGCCCCTTCAACTTCAAGTTCCCTGAGCAACTAAGTCACTTTATGCTTTAGAAATTTCAGTTTGGCTGCTATGTGGAGGACCGTTTGGAGAAGGAATAGTGGATCTAAGACCAATTAGGAGGTTATTGCAATAGTACAGGAGAGAGATGTGGAGAGGATTAATTGGGTTAGTTTTGATTTGGGGGGAGAGAAGGATCAGTGGGAAAGTTATGGAAATAGCATTACCATGATTTGGCAAGTAATTGACAAGTCATGGGAACTCATGATATCACTGAGAAAAGATGAAGAGGCAGAAGAGAGTTGCATTTTAGAAAAAATGCTGGGCTATACCACACATAGGAAGCAATAAATGAATGATAGTACTGCAAGGGAGATGAAGAAGTAGCAAATCAATTGAGAGAAAAGGAGAATCAAGATAGTGCAGGACCACAGAAACTAAGAGCAGAGAAATTATCACTGAGTGAGCAATAATGCCAAACATCACAGTAAAGACAACGATGAAATTGATTAATAAAGAGATCATTAGTGACTTTGGAGTGATCAGTTATATTCTAATGGTGGTGCCCTAAAAAAGGCTCAGCAGGATTAAGCAGTGAGTGGAAAGTGAAAAAGTGGAGGCAAACCAATAGAGATCATTGCTAGGAATTTTGGGAGGAATGATATAAAATGATGGCTTTAGAAGAAAGATCAAGTGAAGGTTTTTTAAGGATGGGGGAATATATGAACATGACATTGGACAGAAGGGAAACATCCAGTGAATTAGGAGATAGCAAATTAGAGAGGAAAAGGATACAATCAAAGAATTAATCTTCACTTGAAGTGAGATTATTTGATTGCTCATCTTAGATCTGCATTTACTAACTATACAACTTTAGCCAATTTACTCAATCCTTTCTGAGTCCCAACTTTGTTAGCTATAAAAGGTTGATCGTCATAATAGTCATTTTGAGGAGTAAGATAATATATGGGAAATGTCTTGAAATTTGTAAATTTCTACAGAAATATGTGTTATTTTATGTCTCTCCCACTCAGGAATCTTGCCTATCACAACAGAATCACAAAGTTTAGAAAGAAAGAATTTTACCAAAAATTATTAATAAATGTCAAATAGCAATATATGTACTTTCTATATGTAAGATAATAATGTAATTTACATGGAATATAAAAAGTTTCCTACAACAGCAACTGGGAACTTTATAATGTTTCTTGACATTAGATTTTTTGTAAAGAAAATGCCATAATCATGTTTTATTGCAAAATATTTTTAAAAAATAGACATTAACCATTTTAGAACAGTAATCATTGTAGTCAAAAGATTTTCCTATAGTCACATAAAAAGTGGTAAAAATTCATAGCATTATTACTTTCAAGATTATTTTTATCACTTTCATTTTCATTTAAAAAATAAAGTTCAATCTTTCTTCCATTCTGAGGGTTATACATAAACCATTCTACAGATGATTTCTCCATTTTATATGCACTATTATAAACTGACTAAGTCTTACTATCTTTAACTTAACTTTACATATATATAAGTCTAAAGATTTACAAACTCCTGGTTTTCTAAAACAATGCAGAATCCCTTCCTTTTGACCTGAAGCCCAATGACTGCCTTATCCATTAATATCATATTAGGATAATGGATTAAGAGCTAAAAAGGATCTAAAAGGTCACTTGATGCAATCTTTTCATTCTTTAGGTGTGGAAAAGAGATCCATACAGTTTAGTATTATTACTGAGCATATACATCAAAGAAGCAAAGCTGAGCTTTGAACTCGGTTCCCTACTGAAATTCAACACTCTTTTCACTATATCAAGGTAGACAGAACTTATGAAGGCACATACATGATACCAAAGTAGATGAGCCTTGCAAAGGCAGATATTCCAAGAGTTTTGTTAAGACTAGGATAGCCCCCCCCACTCTAATGATGCAAAGCTATTAAGAAAAGAATTATCCCATTAAAAGTTAGGACCTGACAAATATCATTTGCTCACACAAGAATATTTGTGCACATATTTTTACTAAAGCCCTACCTTATGACAGACACTATGCTAGGAAATGGGAATATGAGACAAAGTGAAATAGCATCTGCTCTTAAGGAACTTACAATACAGTTCCGGGAACCAATGAACATAAAAAGGCATATAAAATATACATAGTGAATATAAACATGATTATTTTGGGAGTAAAGCATGAGGAGTTGTTTGAGATAAGGAAAAGCTTCATACATAAGGTAGCATTTGCGCTGAAACAACCAATCATGAAACATATATTAAACAATGATTATGAGGAGGGAAATATGCTAAGCTGGGAGTACAAATAAAAAGCAAAGCAGACCTGGTCTTAAAGGAATTTATATTCTAATAGGGACAGAACAATGCAAGTGAAAGAGGCAGTGTTCTATTACCTTTTTGAATTTTTATTGCATTTTTAATCCAGAGATCTTTATAGGTGTGGGTATGTATGAGTGTTCTTTTATCTGATCCATATGAAAGTGAGAGTAGTTCAAAACAATCTGGTACTAGCTAAGAAACTAAGTGGTAGACCAATGGAATAAATTAGGTATTCAATACACAGTGGTAAATGATCATAGTAACCTAGTGTTTGACAAACCCAAAGATCCTAGATTTTGGAAGAAGAATCACTATGTAATAAAAACTGCTGGGAAAACTAGAACAGTATGGCAAAACTAGGCTTAGATCAACACTTCACATCATATGCCAAAGTAAAATCAAAATGGATAAATGATTTAGAAAAAAGAGTGAGATCATAAACAAATTAGGGGAACACAAAATAATTTAGCTTTTAGACTTACTGATAAGAGAAGAATTTATGTCCAAAAAAATAGATAACATTATAAGATGTAAAATAGATCATTTTAACTATATTAATTGAAAAAGTTTTGCATAAAAATCAATGCAATAAGAATTAAAAAGAAAACAACAAACTGGGAAAAACTTTATAACATGTCTCGCTAATAAAGGTCTCATTTCTCAAATATATAGAAACTGAGTCAAATTTATAAGAATGAAAAGCATTTCCCAGTAGACAAATGGTCAAAGGATATGAATAATCAATTCTCAGATGAAGAAATTAAAGCTAAATTAATTTGCACACCCATAATTTATGATATCCTTATTTATTTCTAAATTATGTATACATTTTAACTTTACATTGGTATATGGCATGAGGAGTTGATCTGTGTCTGGTTTCTGCCATACTGTTTTCCAGTTTTCCCAGAAATTTTTGTTGAATAACGAGTTCTTCCAAAAGCTTGGATCTTTGCATTTGTCAAGCACTACTTTACTATGGTCATTTACTACTGTATGTTGAGTGCTTAATTTATTCCATTGATCCAGTACTCTATTTCTTAACCAATACTAGATTGTTTGATGATTGCTACTTTATGATAGTTTGAGATCCAGGACAGCTAAACTACCTTCCTTCATATTTTTTTTCATTAATTCCCTTGATATTCTTGGCCTTCTCTTCTTACAGATGAATTTTATTATTTTTCTTTATTAAATATTTTTGGTTACCCTCACTGCTATGACAATGTCAATTAATTTAGGTAGAATTGCCATTTTTATTATATTGATTCATTCATTCATTTTAGGTTTCCTTGTAGTCCTTTTGGCCAGGACATTTTTTTCTCCAAACCTTCAAAAGGACTTGTGAGATCACTTTCTTCATTGCTATTTATCCCTTCAGCATCTGTAGCTGTGGCCACTTACACACACAAAGCTCCCATTGCAGAACTTTAGGGTTACTTCTTTATATCGACCTTTTCGTCTGGCACTTTATCTGGGTGGTGACTTCCTTGCCAAGAGAAAGAGCCTTACTAGAACTTTCTATTTAACCTAAGATTTCTGTGCACTTTAATATTGACCTAACACCCTGTCTAGTTCAAATATTCTGAGGGGTTCCTGCCATCTTTTACTAGCTAGAGAAGTCTAAAAGTGATTCTCCTTATTCTATAAGTTAATGATGCATTTTATAAAAATGTTGTTGGGGTATTTGTGAAGGACCTGGTCTCTCCTGTTTCTCAAAAAATTGCTATCTTCCTGTTTATTGATATCTGTCCCCTTCAACTCTGGAATCTATGAACCTTAGAAGAGTTCTTCAAATATTCTTCAAATAAAATTGATCATCGAGTTTTCTTGATAGACTTCTTTTAGACATTATGCATACAAAGGGGAGATAAAATATACAACAAAAGAAAAAACCCTCCAATCAAACAGGAAACCATGTAGCTCAGGTCATGAAGTTAATAACTTCCAGAAGAAAGACATCTTAAATAGTCCTGACTCCAGATTCTGCATTCTCTTTTGCTATAACATTCCTCATGCCTCTCTCGGCACCTTTATTTAATGCATTTCTATCTCCTAAAACAGATTTCCCCTGCCATTGCCTATTTCTAATAGTCAATCAGCAAACATTAAAAAGTTTATATTTCAAGGTTTACAAGAAGCTTTGCAAATGAAATATTCATAACAACTCAATGAGGTAGATACCACAAAGAACAAAGCTTTAATTTTTCCATTTTTACAGCTGAGGAAACCAAGTCTCAGACAAAAAGGAAAAAGTATAGGAGGCAGAAACTTGTCTTTACATGATGCCTCCATTCTGTCATCAATCACAGAAAATCTGGTTTCCTTCTTTACTTTTGAGTAAAATTCTCATCAAGTCACTAATGATCCCTTAAACTAGAGGTGTGAAATACACTGCCTGTCAGCTACATGTGTCCCACAATACTCCTGAGTATCGCCAGAATTAGATTAAAATGTAATTGAGACATATTTAATAAAAAAGTGAAGACAAAAATAGATATTAATATATGTTTTTCTAAGTCAATATTTGGCCTGAAAAGATCTCTATGTACAGATTAGTGACCAGCCTCATTTATATTTTTATTTGACATCACTACCTTAAACTACATACCTCTCACAAAAGTATTGTGAGGAAAATATAGTATAAACCTTAACTAGGAGTCTTCATAAATGTGAACTATCATCATCATCATCATCATCATCATCAATTTTTACCTGTGATTGTACCTGCTCTGCAATTTATTGTTTTTGATTGAAGGGGTTGGCAAATTCTGCCTCTAGGCAAAATCTGGTGCCACACCTGTTTTTTTATGGCCCAGGAGATAAGAATTTTTTTATATTTTAAATAGAATTTTATTGTGCTTAAAATGAAAAAACGATCTTAGTTCTAGAGCTGTACAAAAACAGTAAGCTGTGGAATTTGACCATTGGACTGTAGAACCTCTGTAATGGATGGATAGCTGGAACACTATAAGTTTCAGTGATTTGATCAGAGGTTTCAGAGCCAGGATCAGATGACAAACTTGAATCCTGGTCTTCTTGATTCTTAGGGCAATTCTACCTTTCTCACTAATATAATAAGAATCATAGCTGTTGAATTCATAGTGCATATATAAATTAGTTATGCCATCCATGATTGACAATTAGCACGCAAAAGCAGAATGAAGAAGATCATCTATGAACTTAATGTCAGAAAAGAAGTGGAACCAGATACAGAGCAAGAAAAAAGGATAGGAGAGCTAAAATGTTGCATCACTACTGAGTTGATATGAAAAGACATAAAGGGATAGGACTTTGGACATTTTGGGCAGACTTTCTAAGGAAGATTTGCAGGACAAGAATTGCACAGGAACAGAAAGCCCAGATAGATTGAGATTTGCACCTTTGGAGTGGGACTGACTTCAGAGAAGGTACAAATCCATTTGAAACATAAAGTAATTAAATTCAATAGTTGTTTTTTTTAGTCCTCATCCTCTTTGATCTTCCTGTAGTATTTTTTTCCCTGTGAACAAAACTTTTTATAAATACTCTTGGTGTCTTGAAAATACAACACTCTCCCAGTTCCATTGACTTTTTTGAATTGAATGAACAGAAAATTAGTAAATCTCCAGGTTCACATCACAGAGATATTAAGAACTTCATAGGTAACATCAGTGTTCCAGATACCTTATAGTTCACAGATGCCTTCTTGCAAAGCCAATATGTTAATATAGGGAGTACTCAAGTTTAATAGTTAGGAGTGAGGTAAGGGAAATCCAGGAGTTTATTATATAATTTTAATTTCTACACAAAAAAAGGAAAAAACAATTCATTATATTGCTAGCAAGGCATTAAGAGGAACAGTTTACTTGTACTATTATTTTTCATGCTACCGGATAGCAAATGATTCATTGTTTGTAAAAGCTCCATGAGGCAAAATCTGACTTAATCACTGCTTAACCCTCTCAAAAATCAGCAAGAAAAGCAATCTCTAAGAATATGGAAATTGGTCATTTTACTATAATTTATTATATGAAATAACAAAAGGCTATGTTTGTATGTATGTAAACATGATTTCTCCAGAAAGAGGATTTCTTCTCATAGAGATAATTGGTACAAAGAAAAAACTAGAATTTCCAGACAACCTCAGAGGAGAAAGAAAAATCCGTAAGTCCAAGTAATACTAAGAAATGTGTTGAAAAATGAATACAAATATTACCATCTTATTTTGCTCAAAAATTTGAATCTTTCCTCCAATTATAGCATCTTAGTCTTTTACAATGATAGGTAAAATCATAGCCTGGTTTAGTAACTAACTACCTTGCAGGTTTTAGAAACGGAAGACTGGGTTTCAATTGCCCCTTTGATATATATTAGCTATGTGTCTGTGCGCCTTTACTCTTACATTTCAGTCCCTCCTTCAGCTAACTCCCTACGATTATGATAATAGAAAGGTTCCTACACTGATGAAATCACAGATTTTTAATATACTGATGTATTAATAAATTATAAAATTGATGATTACATAAGGATAAAAGTAAAATTAAGGATCATGGATGACTCTAAACCAAGAATAAAAGTCCCAAATTAGGGGAAACTTTGTTCAAATCTCTTTGAAATGACAAGAATAATAACTGGAGACTGTGGCGTTTGTCACTTTCTTCATCTCTTTTATTGTCAATGTCACATGATCTGGCACTAGAAGAATGTTTTGTTCACCCACTTTCTTTGTGTATATAATTCATCTCCTCTGGGATACTGTAAGCTCCATTCCCTGAGGATATTGCCAATTCCTTGGACATAGTCTATCATATCACTAGATTATTTAATTCTTATGCTTTCAGTGTTACCCTTACTCAAGGCTATGATGTAATAGAGAAATGAGGTATAATGGAAAGAGAACAGGACTTCAAGTCAGGAGAGCTAGGTTCAAATCTTCATTCTAATATTTAGTGAGAGCTGTCATCCTACACAGTGCCTTAAACCTTTTTTATCATTAATAAAACTGGATAATATTTGCACTAGCTACTCTGTAAGATTGTTATATAGAAAGCACTTTGCAAAATTTAAAGAGCAATAAAAATGTGAGTAATGCTTATGATTTTTCTTAATGCTTATGATTGATTATTCTTAAAGAAGAACTCTGACTAGAAGAGTTCGCTGTAATAGTTAAGTTATGTAGTTGAATCATGCCTACTTGTCACATGGCAATTTATAATATACTTATACCTGACAATACATTTTTTACTGGCAGTTAATAAATACTTTTTGAAATTAATTCACAAACCTCACTTACATTGACTTTGAATACAAACCAATTTTTAGTCAAGGAAAGACTTGTTATTCTCTGATAACATCTAATCTGACTTTGTATTTTAAGACATTACTCAATGTCTTTACTCAAAATGCTATTTTTTCCTTTACCAGATTAACCTGACTTCAAACTCTGTTGTATGAACCTTTTCTACAATTTGCATCATTGCTCTCATTGACTTTACTACTTCTGCTGGATAAATCCACAAAGTTCCTCCTCTTTTCAAAGGATTATTTTCTCTAAGTACATTGTTGCCAGAAAACTAAGGATATACAACTAAGTTACAAATAAGATTATTATTGCAATGTTCCATTGCACAGAGAAAATGAAGAGATGTCCAAAAATATTAGAAAAAATGGATGCCTAAAAACTGGAAAGAATGATGATGGTCAAAGACTGAGTAAACTAATTAAGGGAGATGCATGCCCCATTGGGATAATGTGAAACAAGAAGCAAATGTTTAAACTGAATTTTCAGTTAAGCTGAAAAATATTTTTAAAAAAACAAGGGACTTTCATTCATTAACTCTCCCAGCAAGCATTATTAAGAATTATTAAAAATCTATGTGAGGGGACAATTGGGTGGCTCAGTGGATTGAGATCCAGGCCTAGAGACGGGGATCCTAGGTTCAAATCTGGCCTCAGACACTTCCCAGCTGGGTGACCCTGTGCAAGTCACTTGACCCCCTTTGCCTAGTCCTTACCACTCTTCTGGCTTGGAACCAATACATTTGACTCCAAGACAGAAGGTAAGGGTTTTAAAAAGAATCTATGTGTCAGGCACTGTGCTAGATGCTAGGAATACAAAGATAAAAACTGGAATAGTTTCTGACTTCAAGAAGCTGATGTTTGAATAGAAGGAAACAATATGAACGCAGATAAACAAATACAAAATAGTTTCCAAGGTGCAGACCCTGAAGATGAGGATAGGAATAACAATAGGCCTGATGTAAGAAGTGGAACTTGAACTATGCCTTGCAAGAACTAGTCATTTAAAGCTGAAGTGGTGTTCAAAAAGAGTACCTGCACCCCAAGCTGGTAAGACACCCTGTCCAAGGGCAAGGAAGGGAAAGAATTAATGATGGAAATGGAGAATATCAAGTGGCTAGTTTGGCTGGGACATAGAGTGCCTGAAGGATGATAATGTTCAAAAGTCTGAAATGTGGGAATAGAGGAAGACTGTACAGGCTAAAATGCCATATTGATACATTCACATCTTAACCTAGAAACAAGAAGAAACCCAAAGGAACTTCTTAGCAGATATCAGAGTTAGACTTTAGGAATATCAATTGGGCATCTGTGTGGAGGAGGATTAGAAAGATAGGCAGAATGCAGGTAGACAAATGAGGATGAAGCTACAGTAGAGGTGTGAAAGAGAGGCTAGAAAAAGAGATGGTGTTGAAGTAGAATTGACAAAATATGTTAACTTACTGGATATGAGAAAGAAGGAAAAATAAAGAATGATTTCAGAATTGAAAGCCTGGGTGACTAGAAGCATGGGAACACCCATATGTAAATATGAGCATATACATATATGTCTATATATACATATAGATATAAATAAATATTTTCTGTGTATGTGCATACATAAATATAAAGTTATATTTATATGTATATATACATAAATACACATAGTCAAATCCACAAATTTTACAGATTAGGAAACTAAAGTACATAGCAATTAAAGGGGACTTTCCCAAAGTTGTGTAACTACTACTACTAATAAAAGACAATGGAAACATGGTTTCCAATTTCCTAGTTCAGTGATCTTTCCACTATAGGTAGATAAATGTTAAGGAAGCATTCCTACTATGATTAATGAGAGAAATGAGGAAAGTTATTGATTTTTGAAAATTGGTCAAAGAAGATATTTAATCATTTTTTAAAAACTTGACAAATTGGTGAAAGTGTAAGCTTAATAAACATTACTTTAATATCAAATAATACTGTCTTTGTTCTGTAATTTTGCTTTTTTCATGCTTTTCTTCCTTATGTATTACATTTAAGCCAATGAATCTTCTACTAATTCATTTTATTAATCACAGATATTATGGTGATCAGGGAACCAAAATTATAGAGACCAAATTCTTCATTTTTTTTCCCTTAGATGTGTTAGAGCATCTATTCTCACTAATTATTTTTTTTAGATTTGGGTTATCTTAAAATCTAATCCCAATATTTATTGGGAACTACTACAGCATAAGTCACTCTATAATAATAAAGAGAACACTTTAAAAAAAACAGATTTATCTGTGTCAGGTTGCTGGAATACTATAACTACTTTGAATTAATGAGCTAATTAAAAAAGCATAATTTGCTAGCAATTTATTCTTCTTTACCAGGATGGCTTATAAGCCAAAACTTGTCTAAAAGCATCTTGGCAGCGAAGGACCAATACTGACTCAGTATTCAATCAATGAATAAGATCACACAACTACAGAACCTCGTCAGTGAATCAGTATGCATTTATTAAATGCCTACTATGTGCCAGGCAATGTGCTCAAGGTAGGGGATATAAATAAAACAAAATTAAACAAAACAAAAACACTCCTTGCTCTCGAGGAGGGAACATGTAATGTTCTCATAAGGGAAACAACATGTAAATAATAATATACCAAGAGGAGAAATTTGAAATAATCAATAGAAGAAAAAGACTAGAGACAGATGGGTGGGTCAGTGGATAGAGTGCCAGATCTTGAGTCAGGCTTCAAATCTCCCTCAGAAATTTGCTAGCTGATTGACCCTGGTCAAGTCACCTAATCCCAGGTGCTTAGCCCTTACTATGTACTTTTGTCTTGGAACCAATACTTTTGTCATTTCTGAGACAGAAGGTAAGAGTTTATTTAAAAAGAAAAAGACCAGAATTAAGGGGAATTCAGAAAGGGTTTTTGTAGATGGTAGGATTTTAATTGAGATTTGAATAAATCCAGGAAAGCTAGGAGATAGAGATGAGGGAAAGCAATCGAGATGTGGGGAAAAGCCAGTGAAAATTATCAGAATCAGAAGACAAAGAATCTTATCTGAGGAACAACAAGTAGCCCAGTATGACTGAATGAGAATTGGTGTGTATGTGTGTGAGTATGGAAAAAGAAGGCTGGAAAAGCAGAGTAGGTAATGAAGGACTTTGCAGGCCAAACTAAAGCTGTTATATTTAATCCTGGAGGTGATAGGGAGTCATTGGAATTTACTAAATATGGAGGTGATATGGAGGTGACTTTGATATCAAGGTAAAGAATAGTTAGGAATGGAGAGATAATTGTGTCAGGGAGACTAAATAATGGGCAACTGCATGAATATAAGCATCAGGTGATGAAAGCCTGAACCAGGGTGGTGATAGAATCAGAGAAGAGAAGGGGATCAATTCAAGAAGCTAAAATTGACAAGCTTTGCAACTGATGAAGTAAAGGAAGATGATGAGATATAGTGATGATATTTTAATGCTTCATTAATGATGATGATATAGCAATAATATTTTAATTCTTGACAATTGATGACATCACAACACCAAATGAAATAATAAAGATAAGGAAAGAAGACCCAGTACAGAACCTTGGAGATATCCATAGCTGGTAGATAAAGATCCAGGAAAGAAGACTGAGATGGAGGAAATAGGCAGGTGGCAGAATCAGAAGAGAGCAGTATCACAAAAACCTAGAAGGAAGAGAATATCCAGAAGAGAGTGACAGTGTCAGAGGATACAGAGAGGTTAAGAAGGATGAATAATTTTAAAGGGCCATTAGGTATAGCAATTAAGAGATGATAAGCAAATGTGGAGAGAGAAGTTTTGGTTAAGTAAGATGGGAAGCCAGACAATAGATAATTTTTTTTAATTGCCTTCTATCTTAGAATTAATTCTAAGTATTGGTTCCAAGGCAGAAGAGCAGTAAGGGTTAGGCAATCAGGGTAAAGTAGGTTGCGTGGAATCAAACAGCTAGGAAGTATCTAAGGCCAGATTTGAATCTAGAAACTCCTGTCTCCAAGTCTAGTTCTCATTTTCTGAGCCCCCTCACTGCTCTCAAACAATACATCATTTATAGAAGTAGAGAAAAGGAAAGAGAGGCATCTATTGTTGAAATCCTTGAGTTTAGACACAAAAGGAAGAGAGATACCAAAAGACAGATAGCATGGATGAATTGTGAAAATTTTTTGAGATTAAGGATGACAAGAACATGTTTATTAAACAGCAGAGAAGCAGCTATTAGACAGATAAATATTGAAGATAAGTAAGAAAACAGTGAAGATTGAGGGAGCAGTCTGCTTGAGAAGGTTGAATGCAGTGGTTTCCCTTGTATTTGTAGAAGGTTTACCTTTGGAAAAAAGGTCCACCTCATTGGATGAGACAATGGAGAAAGAGGAACTAGTCGCAGAAGGTATTAAGATTAGGTGAGATGAGGACAATGGGAGAAGGATAAAGTAAGGTTAAGAGTTGTCTTGTAGCATTAAGAACCAACTGAAAATTAAAATATGAACAAATAGCCAAAAAGTTTTCAACTTTTCTCCTCTACTCTCCCTGCATTTCTTTGAACCTTCCTCTCAATGATCTCTAACTAAACAGAGTTTCTGAAAACATAGTACTTGAAATTGAAGCTATTGCCTTAGATATGGTCTGATCATAACAGAGCACAATGCAACAATCTTTTCTTGTTTTGTGTTGTAAACTTCTCCTAATGAAGCACACATATGAGATTTTTCTTTGTTTATAATTGATTTTATTGACATAATTTGGCTTTTTACTTTACATCATTTTTTTTTACCCTTGTACTTCGGTGTATTGTCTCATAGGTGGAAGAGTGGTAAGGGTGGGCAATGGGGGTCGAGTGACTTGCCCAGGGTCACACAGCTGGTAAGTGGCTGAGGCCGGGTTTGAACCTAGGACCTCCTGTCTCTAGGCCTGACTCTCACTCCACTGAGCTACCCAGCTGCCCCTACATCATTTTTGCAATAGCCACCAGCACCATACTGAATTTTCCCAAGAGACAAAGAAAAAGAAATAAGGGTCAAGATGGCTGACAATGGAAACAAGATTTTGTTCTGCCATATCCCCAACCTTCTTCTATGTAGGATCATATATGTTCATCATTTCTTCTCCAGGAAGGACCTTCACAAATTCTTTCATTCATGATAGTTCATTTATAGTGTTGTAGCCATTATGTATATTATTCTTTTCTGTCTACTTATCTCTCTACATTGATTAATTCAAGTCTTCTCATATGTCTCTGAATTACATATATATATATATATATAAATTCTTGTGCATGATAACATATTCATAACCCATAGCAATTTTAAGCATTTCTCCATTTCATGGACATCCACTTTGTTCCTCTTGCCCTTTGCAGTGATGAAATTCAATGCTTTGTATTTAAATTCAGTGATAACAGAGCCTAAAGGTCACAGAAAACTTTCTGAAAAGCTAATATGCTTATGTAGGAAGTATTTAAACTTCATATAATTAGTTCTAAGGAATAGGAAAACTATGATATTTTCAATATATTATTTTTATCTATGTAGAAATCAGATCAATTTCTTTCTAAATAGCAGGAAAACACAAAAATAAGCTACACTTCACTTATACTGTTGCCTTAATCACATTTTAAATCCTCATAGAAACACATATGAATAATTTAAGAGGTATCATTGCCATGAATTCAAATTTGTGGGAGAAGCTTGAAAAACAGGGCATTCCATGATAAATGATTCATTATTTGCCAAAAACTCCAAGAGGCCAAAAGCTAACCTCTGACTCTCCCAATTTTCCCCCAATGCCAGGCAAGAAAAATAAATATTCTTTAAGATTAAGGAAATATATACATTTTTCAGAACTTTTTATATAAAAATGACAAAAGACATGGTTATAGTTATAACTTTTTTCAGTTTATTTCCTTTTATTCTTACTACTTTGCCTTCTTAGAAGAGAGAACATTTCTTGTCCTAAGGTTGAGGCACCAGGAAAAAAACTAGAAGTGTCAGAATCACTTTAGAATGGCTTACCAGCTTCAAAGAAGGTGAAATCTGTGAATTCCAGTCAAACTAAAAAATGTGGTCAGACGAAAATAATTGCCAATATCACTGATCCTTCCATCTTATTTTACCCAGTAATTTGAACCTCCTCTGCTACTTTATCAGCCTAATCTTTTACTAGCAATATTACCAAGATTATAAGAAGCTTGGCTTATTGGATATAGAGTGTTAGATTTAAAATAAGAAGATTGGTTTTAAATCATATCTCAAATCCCTAGTAGTTATGTGTAGTCCTCAACAATTACTGCCACATAAGGCACCATTTTGAATATTTTAAATATATGTTGAATGTCTGTTTCTGTTCATGATTTTGTTGAGGACATATTAAGAGTAGTAGAAATTCTAGGTCAAATATACAATTAGTCACTTTTATTAGAGTTCTAATTGAAATCTAGAATGGTTGAACCACTGCACCACAGTGCACCAGAATGACAGTTTTTCAAGAGTCCATCCAACATTTTCTGTCTCCATTTTTTTTCCATCTTTGCCAACTTGCATGGAGTAAGGTAATGTGTAGGAATTATTTTCATGTCCATTTCTTATTATTAGAGATCTGGATCTAGTTTCATTTATGATATGCAAAGACTTTTGGTGTTCAGTATATACTCTTGAATTTTTTTATATTATTAATTTATTTTATTTATTTATATTAACCCAAGTATAGAATGGATAGATATATAGAGAGATAAATCTAGATAACATATTAGATATAGATATATATAATTAAATGTAGACCAACAATTACACATATTATTCAACCCATGACTCTATGTTGTTGTGACTACTTTTTTTGAAACCTGAATCTTATCTAAGACATTAGCAATCATTACCAGCTTGGGGTTATTTGAAAATTTTATAGTATGCCATTTATTCAAGAATGAAAAAGATATACAACTAGCACAGGTTTCCATATGCTCAGGAACACTCCACAATAGAGAGTATGAAAAGCTTCAGAGGAGTCAAGAATATAAGGATTGTCAAATGGCCTTTGAATTTAGCAATCACACAACAGACAGACATTTATATGCCTGCTATGAGATGGGCACTTTGCTCAAAGGTACTAAGGATACAAAGACCAAAGGAAAATAGCTTTTGTTTTTGAGGAGCTCATGTTTCATCTGGGGAAATAAAGTGTAGACATAAAGTCTATTAAAATATTTAAATATAAATAAATAGGATATTTTATAGGTAAAGGGAATAGCAGTTAGGGTTGTACAGAAAAGACCTCACACATGTAGGAAGTTACTTTTGAGCTAACTCTTGAAACAACCTGGGGATTTTAAGAAGAAAGCATGAAAAGGGAATATATTCCAGGCATGAAGGATATCTTGTACAAAATTATGGAAATGGGTGATGGAATGCCATTTGTGATAAATGACAAGAAGAATATTTTGGCTAGACAATAGAGGTTTTATAATAAACAGCAAGTTTGATATGCCATAAAACAGACATTTGTTGTTGTTGTTATTGTTGTTGAAGGATGCTTCTTTAGGTGCATGAGAACATAACTAGGTCACATAAAATTTCAACTCCCTTCTCCATGCCTTTAGGTAGACAGTCCACGATTTCTGGAATACATTCATTCCTTAGCTTCCTACAAAATCTGCCAAAATATTGCCTCTTCCAGGAAGTCTATAATCACTTGTGCCTCCTCTCCTATTTGCATTTCATCTACTTTTCATTTATTCTTTTATATACTTAATGTGTTTCCCTCATTAAGACAGCAAGCTCCTAGAAGCACTGCATGGGTCTTTATAGACCCACTTTTCAGTTGTGTCTGACTCTCTCACCCCATTTGGAGTTTTCTGGATAAAGATACTGAAGTGGCTTGCCATTTGTTACTCCATCTCATTTTATAGATGAGGAAACTGAGGCAAATAGGGTAAATGACAGGCCTAGGGTTACACATATTTTCTGAAGCCAGATATGAACTCAGGAAGATGATTTTTCCTGATTCC
The DNA here is from genome assembly GCF_016433145.1 of Gracilinanus agilis. Classification (NCBI taxonomy): domain Eukaryota; kingdom Metazoa; phylum Chordata; class Mammalia; order Didelphimorphia; family Didelphidae; genus Gracilinanus; species Gracilinanus agilis. Next base: position 444,874,550 of record NC_058133.1, read on the forward strand.
AGGACTGGCACAATACCATTTCACAACACCAAGTTGTCTGAAAGCAAATTAAAGAAGAATAAAAAGGCATTAGAAAGAAGATGGAATTCATTATTGTGCCCTTAAGATTTTAATATTCATTATATTTATGATAATTTTTCTACTGGTTTTATTAGGAATAAAAATGTAATATTACTAATTTCTTAAACCATTTCTATGATATTTGTAGTAAATATGATGATTTCCTTTGACTTAATTAGCTCCTAGAGAATCTCATCTCTTCTGTACACTAACAAATAAACCTCAATAGTTAAACGGAAGTTGATTTCTAAGCAAAATTCAAAAAAGAAATCTTACCTGTTGAAATTGATTAATAACTTTTTTGTAAATAAGTATATTCTTTTGTAATAATATCTTTCCAAGAAAGAAAAAGAAAGGTAATATAAATACAGAAAAGATATATTTTTGGCTTGCAGATGCTGCCTTATGTACATGAGTTGGTAAATATGCTGAAAATTTATAATAAAGGAAAGTATATGTTTAGTTAAATGAAGCTTTTTTATGGCCACTGGTGGTGTAACATTTTAATTAAAAAACTACGGACACAGCGGTAATTACAACCCTCAGGAAAGACCTAATCTTATTAGTGCTATCTGTGTAGTGTAATTGCTGCCAAGACATCTGTGAATACCCACAGCATCACTGCTGAAGGTCAAAGTACACCTTCAGCCTTGATATGGAAGATGAAAGGAGAACAAAACAGGTGCCAAGCACTGGTGAGAGTGGAGGGATGATATGCCAGTTCCTTCTGAAAGGTAAAGATCTTATAGATTTCCTTCTTGAACAAAGAAATTTAATTCTGGATAAATCCCGTTTTTCATTTTTTAAAGAACAAGAGACTTTTATTTCTCAAAATCCATGTGTATCTATCCATCTATCCACATGTAAGCAGGATAAAATGATATACAATGTAAATTTTTTCTAATCTTCTTGATTAAAAAACAATTAAATTCTAGTGGCTAATGACATTTATTTTAATTTACAAGCATGATAAGGACCTTTATAGAACTAGTTCTTTTTATAGCTTTTTTCTACACACTATTATATGAAAATATCTGCATGATATTTATTTCAAAATTAAACTTATTTAAGAATAATTTATGAAAACAAAAATCTGGCTTTAAATAAAATTATATGTTTATATCTTTGTTGTTGCTGTTGTTGTTATTCAGTAATTTCAATATTGTCTGACAATGACCCCATATGGCATTTTCTTGACAAAGAGAGTGTAGTGTATTGCCGTTTCCTTCTCCAGGTCATTTTACAGATGAGGAAATTGAGGCATACAGGAAAAGTTACTTGTCCAGAGTCACACACGTACTAAGTGTTTAAGGTCATATTTTTGAACTCAGGAAAATGAGTCTTCACACACTATCCACTGAGCCACCTAGATGTCCCTTTTGTCTTTCTTATTATCATGATAAATATAGATGATATCATATACCTAAATATGAAAGTCAATCTTCTTTCATTTTACAAAAGAAAAGAGTAAAGCCTAAGGAGTTTTAGAGACTAACCCAAGATTATAAAGGAAATAAATATCAGTATCTGAATTGAATTCTAAGTCACCTAAGACGGGGTTCTTAACCTTCTTCCTTGGAATTTAGTTTCCTTGACAATTCCAAATATCTTGAAAAATGATAATTAGTTTTTATATATTTAGTTTTCTTTGTAATCTCATGCATTATATTTTACGTATTTAATAAGCATTATTCAGAGAACACATTTCATCTAATGTAAGGAGTTCAAGATGTGTTCCCTTTCTTCCTTGGACTACTGCAACCTTCCTCCATATCTCAAAACCCAGCTTACAGAGCAAGTCATCACTGCCAAAGAGTTGGTAGATCATTTTTTAACCTTAAGTCATAGAAATTAGAAACAAATTTCTTACTCGTGGATCTGAAACCCTATGTAGACTAGAGTAACCTAAACTGGATTTTTAACTGTCCTCCTTAATTTCATTATTTCTGTTCCTCTCAAGCAAATTTCCTTCATTCATCTGTTCTCTATTTGTTTCACTTGTACCCTTGAGTGTTCTTCCTAACACTCCTGATGCATAAACTAGTCTAAAACTATTATCGAATTTTCTCCCTTACCAGTTTAAGGGATTCCCCTGAAATCCTTTTGTCAGATATAATTAAAGATTGTTTCCTTATTGTCTTCTGGGCTTCTTGCAAGTTATATTTCTAAAGCTTCCTTTAAAATGGTGTTTTTGTTGTTTTAAGACAAATTACGTGTTATTTCTTTGATTTTATCCAAAACTAAACTGGCTCTTTTTCTCATATTCAAGCTGGAATTTAATTTCTGGTTCCTATCCTAACTTAGATATAAAGGTTTTGTAGAAGAAAGTCCTTATTTGCCAATTAAACACAAAACTGATTTCTAAAATATAATCTGATTTTCTTAGACTTAAGAATTATTTTTTATTGATTTTTGTGTTATTTTACTAAGCTTAAAAAGACCAAATTATTTTGAAATGTGATCTGCCACTCAAATATAAAAAATTGGAATCTTCATCTTATTAAAATATTAAATATTACGCAATATTTTTAAAAAGATACTTGTTATGACACATTGGTAAGAAATGATTATGTCACTATTCTAAAATGCAATGAAAAAACAGTATCATCATTAGTTACTAACCTCAAACTGCCAAAATTAGTCAGTGCAGTTTATGTGAAACTAGGATTTTTTAAAATTCGAATGGAAATGAGAATATTTATTGAATAAGTGTACAGTCCCATATAGCTACAAGTAGAGTCTAAACAAAGTAACTAACCCTTGAATTAAAAAAATCATATCTGTTGTATGCAACACAATAAAAAGTAGCATTATATTCCAACATGTGATGGACCACTGGAAAAAGTGCTAATGCAATTTAAAAAGGCAAAGTCTATTATTTTCCTATTTTTGTATATAGTTTAGATAATATTAGAATTATTTTTGAATACTTGATGGAATTTGATTGTAAATCCATTTGGTCTTTTTTTCTTTTGTTAGTTATGGGGAAGAATATCAGTTTCCAGGATCTGGATTGGGTGATGAATTTTGGTAGCATGAAACTTGAAGAAGGAGAGGTCATAGGTGGTGGTAATAGTGGGGATGTTATAAAGGTAGCAATGGGGGACCAAGAAAAATTCTGAATTCTCTACTTTGTTTTAATAACTAAACAATAAATTCCCTGGACCTTTCAGTCACTTACATGGCTATAAAGATATGATTATTATAGAATATAATTTCCAGAAGCCTGTCTATTTTCTTTTCATACTTTTATCATAGATACTGTTATATATTCTCTGAGCCTCTCTATAATTAGTGAGTACACATAAATTAACAATGCCAGGAAATAGCATATTGTGTCCTGAAAAATGCATAAACTGGATGAAAAAACCTATGAATGATGAGATGTTTAGTGGGTTTATATATACATCCCAAATGTTTGGGATCATGTGGGTCAATAAAGCATGTAGTTGTCCTCTGTTGCTCTAGATTTTGGTTCTATAAGTACTAAGAACAAAATATTTACATAATAAGTTTTCATACTTATGCAGAAGAATAGGTATGTGATGTGGTAAGTAATCAAAAAATTGTCCTTTTTGATTAACTTGTACAGAAATAGACTCGAGAACATTCAATGAAAAAATGAATGGATGAATGTATATAATATACTCCTCATAAGAATGGCAGGCTGACAAGGAAACCTGAGGAGAGCAGAAATATATTTAGCTATATTAGGGTAAAAGTAAAATTAGAGAAAGGATAGAATGACTTATGATAACAATAAGAAAAACAGAGAAGGCAGAGTTGCTCAATGTTTATTTTAATTCTGTTTTCTCTGCCAAGAATGATCCTTTGACCGGAAAGGACACACCAACAATGACTAATCTGAAGTTAAACCAAAATCCTGAATGAGTTCCCATTACAAGACCCAGATGAATTAAAACTTGGTTATTGAAAGAACAGACAAATAACATCAGTGATTGTGCAAGAGTCGATATACCAAAAGACTTGAGTAGAGTAACTATGCCAATATTCAATAAACTGATTTCTTGTGAAATTCTGGAATTTTTTGTTAAAGAGATGGTTAGTAAAAATCTTGAAATTAATCAGTGATAACAAAATATCCATTAATAACTAGTCATGGCAAACTATCATAATTTTCTATTTTGGCAGGTATATTAAACTGATGAAATGTATCTAGATTGCAGCAAATGCTTTGAAAAGTCTTTTAAGTTATTCTAATGGATAAGATGGAGAGAGGTGGACTAGATAATACTACAATTATTCAGATTTAAAGATGGCTTTAATGTTTGTATTTAGGGAATTGTAATGAATGTTTTGATATCAGCTTGGAAAAAAGTCTTTAGTACAGATCAAACCTCAGAGATAGGGGTTTAGCATAGTACTATTTTATATTATCAGTGACCTGGATAAAGACATAGGGGGTGTGCTTATTAAAACCTATACATAACACAAGCCTAGGAGGAATATTTAAAAATAGATGGCAGGAAAGGTTAGATGTGATCTTTAAAAAAACTAATTGAGGCCAAATCTCAGAAAAATACAATTTAGTACAAGTAGTCTTATACTTGGCTTTAAAAAAATTAACTTTAGATACACACATGACTAGACAACAATTTGTATTTAAAGAAATCTAGAGATTTTAATGGATTGTGGATTTGAAATGAGTAAACAATAAGATATAGCAAGCAAAGAAGCTAAATTCAGTCTTGGGCTATTTTAAAGGCATAATTCTAAAGTTATAGAGAGAGTAATATTCTTCTCATTGGGCCATATTTTATAAAAGATATAGAGTTCTACCACTAAAATAAAGAAGAACTGGATTCAAGTGCTACTTCTTATACGAGTTGTGTAGTAATTGGCAAGTCACTTACCTTCTTAGGTTCTCTGTCTTTAAAATGAGAATAGCACCTATTGTACCTACTTCAAAAGTGAAAAGCTCCAATGAATACTATATAAATATACTCTTTTACAAATGTTAAAATGTTATAAAATGTCAGTTATCAATATGATGGACAGAATACAGAAGACAAAGAATACAGAATGCAAAAGAAGAATACAGAATAAGTGGTGAAAAACTTTTTAGATTCTAGCCATATAGACCTGACTGAAGGAATTGTGGGTGTTTAGAGAAGGGAACCTTTAGGAGGAACATGACAGATGTATTTGTGTGTTTAAAGGGCTGTCATATGGAAAAGGGATTCAAGTAGTTCAGTTTATACTGTAGGACAAAAATAGGAACAATTGGTAGAAATTTTAGAGAAGCAGATTTAAGCTTGATGTAAAGAAAAACATTCTAGCCATTGTAGGTAGGTAGGTAGGTAGGTAGATAGATAGATAGATAGATAGATAGATAGATAGATAGATAGATAGATAGATAGATAGATAGACACAAAAGTGGAAAGTGTCTGCCTCTTATTCAAGGTTTTCATGCAAAGCTTGGACAACCCATATGTCATAAAGGAATTTCTCATTCACATTTGGTTGGACTAGAAAGCTTCTGAGGTACCCTTCCAAATGCAAGTTTCTATTCTACTTTTCCAAATCTGAAAGTTAGAATAGTTTTCTGTACTAATATTTGAATATGCATGTGGCTGATTTACTCTAAATTGAAACAAAATCATGATGTTCTCCTTTGAAGAAGTTACTTAGAAGGGTTTATGAAACATTCAAATTTCCCTCTTTTTTCCTCTTCATTCAATTTCTCTTGGCAACTTCTGTCATGGTAGGGTTAAAGTTCACTTCTCAGGATAATACAAAGAAAGTACCACGTGAAAAAAATTGTTTTCTTTCATATCTTAACTGAAAAAGGAATAGTTGCTAAATATACAAATATTTAAATAATCAACAAAGAAAATTATTCAGCACAGTATTATAGTGCTATGAACAAATAAAAGTACTGAATTATCTGTTCCCATGTCAACAAAATTTCTGAAGATAAATGAGTACTTTTTCCCCATATTTTTCTATATCTCCTCTCATTTCATGACATTAATTTTTGTGGTTCTAACAACTAAGGTTCATTTTCCCCCCCTTTTATTACTGCACTGTACATATACTATCATAATTTGCAGTTGGTCAGTTTGCATGAGATATGAAACAAATAACTTGGGTTTTTGACATGTTTTTTCTGCTAAAGTCTCCCAAAATTCACAACCATAAGTTTCCACAAATTTTAATATCAAAATATCTCTTCATTAAAAACACTTAAAAGAAAAACCGTAAACAAGGGAGGCAATTATTATAATATTAGAATACAGTCAATCTGCATATATGCCTGAGACCAAAGTCAGCATATGACATAATAAATATATCAAAATTAGTCTGTGAAGATTCCATAAATAAAGCTTGGGAAATAGGGAGAACTTTACATCTTTATTTCGGTGTGATTGTTTCCTTTAAAATACCATGTATTTATTTTATACATTTAAAAACATTATTCCAGAACAGATCCACAGGCTTTACCAGACTGCCAAAGCAATCTATGACACAAAAACGTTTAAGAACCTCTGTTAAGGGCAGCTGGGTAGCTCAGTGGAGTGAGAGTCAGGCCTAGAGACAGGAGGTCCTAGGTTCAGACCCGGCCTCAGCCACTTCCCAGCTGTGTGACCCTGGGCAAGTCACTTGACCCCCATTGCCCACCCTTACCAATCTTCCACCTATGAGAAAATACACCGAAGTACAAGGGTTTAAAAAAAAAAAAAAAGAACCTCTGTCAAAAAAATGTGGTAAATTTCTTGCCACCACCCTCAACTTTTCCTCAACATTGCCCCAAGATTTTCATTAAATTGTTGAATAGAATCTAAATTAAGAGAGACTAAGTGACATTGTTTCTTCATTTTTCCTGTTTACTACCTAAAAATTAATAAAATATACATTGATAATTGCTGTTATTCATAGTACTCTTTAAAAAATTTAACTCTTATTCTATCTTATTGTTTACAAGTTAGAAGAGCAATAATGACTAGGCAGTGGGGGTTAAGTGACTTGGCCAGAATCACACAGCTAGAAAGTATCTAAGGCTAAATTTGAACCCAGGACCACCTACCTCTAGGGCTGGCTCTCGGTCCACTGAACCACCTAGCTGACTCCTATATAACACTCTTAGGGTTTTCAAAATCTTTAATATTCTTCATTTAAGTTGAACCTCAAGGGAACCCTGTGAGTTAGATATTATTAACCTCATTAGGCAGAAGATATGGTCAGAGAACTTAAGATTTCTTTCCTGAATTCACACAGGTACTAAATTTCAAAAGCAAGACTGACCCCAAGTCCTCTGCAGAACTACTGTATCTTCCCAAATGATTTGCCTATAATAAAGCTTTTATTGACTCAATTAAAAGGTAGTGAAAAGAGCTTTGGAGTTGGAGTCAGAGGACCTGAGTTTGAATTATGTTACTATTGTATCTATTGAGCTGCACATTCTTTAATAAAGATGTTTAATTGGCTTTGTCTGCCCTAAAATGCAGAAATCATAGGATCAATGATTTAAAGCTGAAGGAGTCATCTACTTAACACCCTCGTTTTGCAGAGGAACAGAGGCATAGGGAAAATAACTGACTTGCCCAGGATGATCCAAGTAGTAAGTGGCAAAAGCTAGAGTTGAACCCAAGATTGCTGACTTCCCATGTGCTTTCCTCCTTTTATTCCTGCCTGAATTTTACATGTAGGCTTTGATTAGAATGCTAACATTTAAAATTTCAACTTAACTTTTTGTCAGTTTCATCTTGAAACCTTTTTTTTCTGATCCCACTTAAGGACTTCTGAAATCTTTCATAAGACTACAAAATTTGGTACATAATCTCAGAGCAGAGGAGTTTGCCTCACTTCCACTATGGGATCTTCTCCCCACCCCCTTGTTAAAAGAGAGACTTTTGCTGGCCTTTCCCATTCTTTTTCTAGTCAAGAGTTCTCTCTTCTTCCAGCTGTCCTTTACAAAAGCCTCTGCCAGTGAGGCCCCCTAGTGTCTTGCTGCTGAGAGTTATGAAATTATTTTCTACCAATCTCTAAGAGAAGTAAAAGCATCCAATCACTTCTGCTCTTTGAGTTGCATAGCCTAATCTATATATTAAAATTGAGGTTTAATTAACTAACTAATTAACCTAGTCTTAGAACTAGGTTATCTTAATAATTTATGGGAACTTTTTTTTTAGTTCCAGTTGGAAAGTTTAAAAAAATGTAGCATCCTTAGAACAAAACTACAAAATTAAGCAAGAGGTTAAACAAAAATAAAGTGATCTTATTGCAACACTATTATAATACAATCTGCATATATTCAGGAACTCTGTTTTTGATTTCCTTTGTAATGCTGCAAAGTATCTAAAATCACTTTCTTCATAGTGTGGGCACTTAATAGATATTACTAACAATGTGACACAATTTACTACATATTGTAATGAACATTAGTCCTTATCCAGACAATCATGAACATTTTTAATTAGTCAACAAGTATTTTCTCCAAATTAAATATCTACTGTTTGATAGACATTGTACTATGCCCTAAGGGTACAAAGATAAATATGAAGCAATCCTTTCCCTTAGGGAATACACCCACTAAACATCCTCTAATTTTAAATTGTTTTTTTTTACCTTAAGACTCTGATATTCATCCAATTTAATTCATAGAAATACTTATTAAGCACCTCTTATGTACACAGAAAACTATGCTATAGAATGGAGAAAATCCTGAGGGAGTGCATGGTCTGGTAAAGAGAGATTAAACAGGGGAAAATAACTATGATAAAAAAGTACATATATCCCTTGGAAATATGGGAAATGGATTTATGTGAACCTCAGAAATAAAAAGTAAATAGAGACTTTTTTTTCATATCCTAGTATGAATCCAACATTTTTTCTTTATATAAGGTAGGCACACAGATGACCTCCTCCCTTTACATACAGAGACTTAATCTTTTCCCCTGAACTCCAGACTTACATCTTTAGAAATTATAAATATGTCAAATATTATTCTATGTATCTTCCACAAATTATGAGAAAAACGAAAATATTTACAGCTAAAGTCAGCTTTAGAGATCATGAAGTCCAATCCCTTAAGTCATTTATCTGAAAGTCCTTTTATAACCTAAAATTCATTAAGTTCCCAAATGAATTAATGAACCTGATGCTGACATCAATTACCTGAGTTCAATGAATTGTACCTCCTGGCTAAGAGGTATGGTGAATAAACTGCTGGGCTTGGTGTCAGGAAGAGCTGAGTTCAAATTTACTACCTATGTGACTTTGGATAAGTCACTTAATCATTTTTTTACCTCCATTTCCTCAACTTTAAAATGAGGATAATAACTTTTACCTCTCCTACTTCCCAGTGTTTTTGTGAGTGTCAAATAATCTAATATTTGTCATATAGTAGACAGTTTCTAAATGGTAGCTGTTATTAATATTGTTATATTATTAACCTTTGAATTATTAACTTTTCCATTTATCTCACAGCTCTCCTTTTTCTACTCAATTGACTGTCAACTATTATTCGTGCTACATCCAATATATCCTTCATATTCATCCTAGTCTCTCGTCACACCATAAGATTACCTTATATCAAGCTTTCATCTACGACTAGACCATTCTAATAGCCTTCTATCTTCTTCCTGACTCGTCTTTTCCAATTCATCATTTAAACAATTGAAAATAGTATGCCAGATTCATAAACCTATGAATATGTCCCTTTTCTGCTCAAGACACTTCAGTGGATACTTATTTTCTCTAGGACAAAATACAAATTCCCTAGTCACACATTTAATGCCCTCCACCACGTGGCTCTATCAGCTTTTTTTTTCAGCTTTACTCTTCTCCATTTGCTTTATATTTAAGTCAAACCGAACTATTAGCTGCTTTCCAGTTTGAATATGAAAACTTCTGCTAGCCTGGAGGTTATCATCCATGCCTTGAATGTAATTCTTTCCTTCAAAACTTAACCCAGGTAACATCCGTATCTCTTTAGCAGACTGTAAGCTTACTATGGATAAGGAGTGTGCTATTTTTCATATTTGAAAAGTATGTTTATTTGAATTAATATAATATGACATAAAAATGAACTTTAAAAGATGAGTTGGAGTTTAGCAGGGAAAAATGGAGTAGGAAGATTATGGAGTTGCCAGAATTATGAGCATATGGTGCACAGAAAGATATGCTCTTTGGGATACCCAAGGCAATAGTGCCCATCTCTGAGAATTGTATGAGAAAAAGTTGGAAAAGTAGATTGGCATCAGATTACAGATATCATTGAATACCAATGAAAAAAACTTGAACTAAACTTGAAAGACTCTGAAGGTGTTTCAGAAAGGCAGAAAATCAATAGATTATAAACAAGCAATTATTGTTAAAGCTTTGTTATTGAGACATGGTTTGGAAGTGGATAGAACATAACAGTAAATCAAATATGATTTCTTTTATGCTTTACTTTAAATATTTTTGGACCAGATCAGTTATTTCATTTGTATAGGAAACTGAAATGTGAAAATCCTCACTTAATGGTGGATTACAACCTGTTCACAACTATGGTTTTAAGAGAGCCTGGGGCAGTGAGGCATTAAATGATTTGCCCAGGGTTATATAACCATTAAGTGGCAGAGGCAAAGCTGAAATCTAAGTAGTCTTAACTCTAAGGCCAGCTTTTTCTACACTCTTGTCAGGCAGCATCTTCCAATGGTCACTTATAAAATTGGTGTTCTATGAAATAAATAGTAAAACATAAGCATTTTGAGGGCAGTTGTGGTTTTTTCTTTATTTCCTTTTCCATGAAGTCTTGCAACCTAAGTTGACTCACTGTCACTCATGCCCACTCCCATATCCAAACTTGTGCCACATCCTATTGATTTTACCTTTGTAACTTTTCTCATATATACCACCTTCTTGCCCCTAACACTTCCATCACGTCCAGCCTGGACTATAGCAAAAACCTAGTGGTTTATCTCTTTGTTGCAAATTTCTCTGCACTCCAGTTGATTCTCTACTCTTCTATCAAATTAATCTTCCTAAAGTGAAGTTCTGATCATGCCATATACATCCTCCTTCCCCACTCTAGTGTACCCCTATCTTTTCCAGGGTCTAATATAAAATTGATTTCTCCTTTACAACATGGCCCTCTCCTCCCTTTCTGGTAATTTTCTACACAACTTAAATCCTTCTCCCCCATAAACTCTTCCATCTGGTGACACTGGCCTCTTTGCTGTACCTGGAACGAGCAAATACATCTAGGACCTCCAGGCATTTTCTCTAGCTATCCCATGCCTGTGATGATCTCCTTTATCATCTCTAACGTCTGGTTTTCTTCAAATTTTAACTAAAATGCCATCTTCTACGGGAAGTCTTTCCCAATCCCTCTTCATTCTAATGCCTTGACTGTATTCCATATAGAACTTGTTTGTACATAGTTACTTTCATATTGTCTCCTCCATTAGCATATGGATTCTTAGAAGGCAGGAATGTTTTTGGCCTTTCTCTATGTACCTGGCACATAGTAGGAGCTTAATAAATGCTCACTCTCTGGATAAAAGCTTAATAAGCTACTATAGAATGGAGTTGAAAAATGATTATTTGACTAGCTTTTATTACCAATCTATATGACATTGTATTTTATTAGTCATTGCCAAGTTGGGTCAGTGTGAGATAAAGCTCGTTACTTTAGTTTCAGGGTCATCTACCTCCTATAATGAGAGAATTGCCCTCACAAGGTTTTTTAAAAAATCAGTTAACCAGAAATGATGACAAAACATTTTATAATTATGTCTCCCTTCCCTTATGACAAGCAGTTGGAGGTGTCCTCCCCACACACCCCAAATAAATAAATTATACACAGATGAGTTTACTGTTTAGTAAAATTTAGGGAAATGGGAATCAGTGTCACAAGTTCTAGTCCTTTAAAGAAAAAGTCAAATAATGAAAAAGATTGAGGCCTCCCCTCCCCCTTCTCCCATTTGACAGGATTTTATTCAAGAGAGATACCAAGAAATGAGCTGTCCACAAGATGCAAATGTTAAGTGACAAAATGTTACTTTTGGAGGAGTCTCTGGATTGAATAATCCCAACCAACACATAGGAAAGACTTTTAAGTTTCCTACACGGAGATACAGGCAGAGAATGCAATTGTACAGAAAACAGGTGGTTTAAGAAGTTCTGATTTGTTTTCCATTAAATATGGGGGGGGGACTATTCTATAGAACTAGCAGAATGAGTTTTGTTTTGCTAGTTTTGAAAGATGAAGAGAAAAGGAAGAATCAGGGGCATAACACTTCCTTCCCCCAGGGGGGTAATATTAGAAACCTAAATTACCCTGATTATCCTGGTCCCTATATGCCATTAGTATGAACTGGGATTCAAAAGTCTTGATTGATGACTATTTGAGATTAAGAGCTTCGCCTGTCATCGGGCAAGTATAGTTAATAGAAAATGACTATTTCAATACAATCTATTGCAGATTGCATTTATAAAGAAATGAATTGGAAAGGGGAAGGTTGGTGGGAGATGGTTAGGTTTGCCTATGCCCCTCCTTACTGCAGGGTATTCTACAGATCCACACATTTTTCTCTCACTTCTTCCCGGAGTTACATTATCCCTCGAGCTATTGAGCCAGACTAACTCTCCTTTTTATCCTAGCTCTTTCTTCCTTCACACTTTTTCAGTGTATAAATAGAAAGGGGAGGAAGATGGGCAGCCAGGTGCATGTCTACCACGGCTGGGTATCTCCACAATTTCTGTGAGCCCCAAGATGTGATTGACTTCTCCTTCCCCCGAAACCTCTCTCTTCTCTTTGTCCCCCAACCTTGTCTTGAGTTTGTCACACAGTTCTTGGTTTTGCGAACAACAAAGAATCAAGTGCCAAGCGGGTGAGAGATCCACATGTCACAGTCCAGTCTTGAACTTTCCTCTCTCAATCTACCAGGGTCGGTGCCCATGCAGTCTCCCCCATAGTCTTCTGTGATTTAGGGAATGCAGCACCACCCTCCCCCCAGATTTGCTGTCGAGTCAAAGTTTTCGGCATCTCTGCTACTTGTTCCAACCTTGCTCACTCTCTCTATATCTGACTCTCTTTTTCTGTATCTCTGACTCTGTTTCTCTCTGTGTCTCTTGCTCTCGCTTTTAGACCCAGGTACACACACAGGCACACTCACATACACACACGCCCCCCAGCCTGTGCCTCCTTCCCATCTTCTCTGGAGGGGAACCTCCACCCGCGAGTGAGAGCGCTGTACCTCTATGTCCACGGGATCCTTGCTTAGGACTGGGGCCATGGCAGTAGCTCAGAGACAATCCTCCCCCTCCCTTCAGTCCACGTTCACCCCTCCTGGAAAGCAGCGGCGTCTTCGCCTCCGAAAAGCGAGTGGCAGGAAGACCGAGAGGGCAGGAGAAGAAGGAGGAGGCGGAGCAGTAACCCCAACTGCGACGCCCCCCGTGGGCGGTGCTGCGTGCCCGAACTCCTTGGCTCGCTCGCTGGGCTAGCTTGTGACTCGCTCGCTCTCTCAGGTCTTTGCTCTCTCCTATCTCCCAAGAACAGCAATCTCACAGCTGTCCAGAATGCCCTCCGAGCCTTAAAAAGCAGAGGTATTGGAGGAGGGGTTAGCCTGCCCCCATCCCGCCCCTCCATTCGCGACCCGAGGTCAGCAGGACCTCCTGCATCTAGGGACCGCCCGCAGGCTGTTTGCCTTCTGCTGGCTGGTCAAAGCTCTAGGAGGGAGAGGGAGCTCCAGAGAGGAGCAAAGCTGGGAGGGAAAGTACTTGAAAGCTGGGAAAGGCGGAGGTAAGTAGGCGGTGGCAGCCAGGTACTGAGGATTCGGACACCCTTCAGGGAATTCTCATGTGTTCAAGTAACCACGTTTGCCCTCTTCTCCCCTTCCACTCTGAAGTCATGGGTCATACGATGGGCTCACAATCCTTTGCATCTTCAGTGATTCCTCAGAAATACAGGAGGAGATCTTTAATTCATTACTTTAATCAAACAGACATTTGCAGGGTGGCTGTTGCTTGCAAGACATTCTCTTCTGAGACAATTGTGATGCAGTAGAAAAAAGACTGGATTTGGGATCCGAAAACATGGGTTCTATTTCTGGTTCTTAAGCTTTCTGGTAGCTGTGTAATTGGGCAAGTCATTTACCTTCCTCAACCTCATTAATAACCATTCATTAGATGCCTACTATGTGCCAGGCACCGAGATAGGTACTGAGAATATAGAGATTTAGGTAATCCCTGACCTCAAGGAATTTACATTCTTTGTGGGATGAGGGGTGGAACTACATAGGACCAGTATACAGTCCAGACGATCCATTCAGTCTGGAGATCTTACTTGAAAGTAATAGGACCCAAAACTTAATCCTCAAAGATCTGACTAAACAAAGGAACTCAGAGTTTCCTTCCAGTCTCTGAATTACTCTGCCACCACCTGCAAATGGAATCTCAGAATTAGAAGGAAAATTTCTAAAGTAAAACTTGGGCTCATGACTAAGGCTTCTCCAAAAAAGATTCAAGAGAAATTCTGGGAAAAGCATTCGTTATATATCTGGTTTTCATCGCTTTTGCCCAGTGGTGCTTGACTTCATGACCCCATTTGATATTTTCTTGGCAAATATTCTAGAGTGCTTTGCCAGTTCCTTCTCCAGCTAATTATACAGATGAGAAAATGGAGGCAAATAGTGTTAAGTGACTTGCCCAGAGTCACAAAGCTAGTAAGTGGCTGGGACTAGATTTGAATTCAAGAAGAGTTTTCCTGACTGCAAGTTCAGCATTCTATCCACTGGCCGATTATAAGTCCAAGGAAAGGTATCTGGCATATGATAACTGTTTATTTCCTTCATAACAAAATAAATGATTAAATCACAAGAGATGCTTTAAGGCTTAGTTAAAAGATGATTCTCTTTCACCTTTGACTTTGTGCCTAGACAAATGTGGTTGTTATTCTTTCCTTTTCAAAGAGCTTTACAAGGTGATATCTTTATTTCCCTTTGAGTTGGATTTAAGTGAGATAGTGTTGTATAAAGTCTTCAACTTTACTCTCTCATAAAGTCTTTAAAGTCCAATGGCAGAATGAATGTCAAGACAACTAGACATGGTCCCAGATGCAGAGGATAACCTTGGTGTCTTCCATGTCTGACCAAGTTCTAAGTGCTCTGCAGCACCTGCTTCAGTTACTGTTAGAGCTGTTGAAACAATTTGTTCTCATTCACCCATGGTGGGGATAGGGAGCCTTCACATTTATCCTCCTTAATTCACCAATGGGTTTGAGGTCCATCAATTACCTTCAACTTGGTTTAGACCATTTGTGAGATGGTTTTGCTGGGGTGTAGCTGCTGTGCATGCTATAACTTCTTGGGACTAAATGGTAAGAGTCCGGTGAAAGGTAGACACCAAAGGTGCATAAGCAGTCCTTGAAAAGGTTCAGCAAGCCCTTAAAACAGAGGTGCTAGTTCTCCCTGAATACATCACACACTCCCCTAGGCAGTTAATAAAATATTTATCTTCTGTTTAGACTGGCAAGGCTCTTTAAGCCCTTGTGATTCTGACTGGATAGTATATATTAAGGATTAAAATATTCACATTTCAGTAACATTATATAGTGACCTGTGCTCAGAAAGAAACAGAAAGAAAAAGTACCAGATCTCAAACTGCATTATGTTGTGGCAAACAGTCTGGAACTGGCTAAGAAATAGAATAGTGGACTAGGGAAATAGATTAGGTACTCAACACTCAACAGTAAAAAATCCATAGTAACCTAATTTTTGACCAATCCAAAGATCCAAGATTTTGAAAGAAGAATCCACTATTCAACAAAACTGCTAAGAAAACTGGAAAACATTATGGCAACAAATAGGTATAGACCAACACCTCATGCCATATACCAAGATAAAGTCAAAATATAAAGTGTAATATCACAAACAAATTAAGGGAAGGCAAATAGTTTACCTTTCAGATCTATAGTTAAGGGAAAAATTTGATGACCCAACAAGTCATAGAGAACATGACAAGATATAAAATAGATAACCTATTACATTACATAAAAAAGGTTTTGTGTGATCAAAACTAATGCAACCAAGATAAGAAGGAAAAAACAAACTGGAAAAAATATAGCAGATGTCTCTAACAAAGTCTTCATTTCTCAAACATATGGAGAACTGTGTTAAATCTGTAATGCAAATCATTCACCAATTGATAAATGGGTCAAAAGATATGAACTGGAATTTCTCAGAAGAAATCAAAACTATATTAAGTCATGTGAAGAAATACTCCAAATCACTATAAAATAGAGAAATTCAATTTAAAACAACTCTGAGGTACCAACTAAGATCTTTCAGGCTGGCTAATATGACCAAAAAAGGCAAATGATAAATGTTGGAAGGGATGTGGCAAAATTGGGACACTACCTCATTCTTGGTGGAGCTTTGAACTTACAACCATTCTTCAGAGCAATTTGAAATGATTCCCAAAAGGCCAGAAAACTTCATACCCTTTGAATGAGTATTAATACTACTCAGTCTACATAGACCAAAGATGGTCCAATAGACCATTGGAAAGGTCCTACTTATATTAGGATTTTAACAGCTCTTTTCATGGGGGCAAAGACTTGGAAACTGAAACTGGAAACTGATTTGGGGAATGCCTATAAGACATGGTATATGATTTAATAGAATGAAAACTAGAAAGATTTAAATAAAATGATACAAAATGACATGAGCAGAACCAGGAGAACATTGTACACAGAAACAGCAATAAAGTATGATGATCAACTGTGAATGACAACTATTTTCTACAATACAAGGATGTAAGACATCTACAAGAGCCTCATTATAATAAAGGTTCTCTACTGCCTTGGAAGAAATTGATGGAGTCTAAATGTTGATTGAAGCACAACACTTTTTTTACTTTATTTTCATTATGGGTTTTTTCTTGTATAAGCAACAGGTCTTCTTTCACAATATGATAAACATGGAAATACTGCATGATAGAACAAATACAACCTCTATAATATTACCTGCCATCTCAGAAATGGGAGAAGAGAAGGAAGGAGGGAAAGAACACAGATCACCAAATGTCAGAAAATGATTATTAAAAAATTAAATCAACATGTAATCTGGAAAAGAAAAATATGATAGTAAAGTCAAAGGAAATTGAAAAAAAAAACCAACAAGGCAGAAGAAGCAGCCATATACTTGAAATTGAATTCCAGGCTTATCTGAACCAGAGCATAGCCCTATTCGTGTACTCATAGCTATCATTTCCTATCCTACCATGCTAAAAATATGAGACAATTGGTAAAGTATCCAGTATCCAACTGAAAAGAAAAAGGCTGAACATGTTCTTCAACTTTTATAGCATTCTAATGTTCATAAGGGTATTCTTGATCCTATACCTACATGTATGGACTGATCTGAGCTCTACCAAATTATCTACATAAACTATATTATAAAGTATCAGAAAACACAGCTAATGCAACAGCAAAGGTTTCTGAAGCTCGAAGCCACAGAAGTTAAGGGGAAGAAAGTGGTCAGAGACTTCTTAGAAAGAAATTACAGGGATCTCTTTGTTGGCTCTGGGTGAGGCAGTCCTGGGACAAAATTTCTGAATGAGGAGGAGTGCTAAAACACACTAACACTTGTGGCCACAAAGGAGCAGGGGACCCTGGTCACAGTTGCAAGAAGGGAAAGAGTGCTTGTGGTTACTCATAGAGCAGAGCACATGCCAGGAAGATATTAAACACATCTCTCCTTAGATCTAAAGAGCTTGAAAGAACTGGAAATTTATAGATCCCAAGAGCTATCTCTGAAGGCAGCTACACAAAAAACTTGAAGTTGAAACAATGCTCCCTTCCCCACAGTTTCAGAGTCCAACGTTAATAGTTCTTTTTTTTTAATTTATTTCTTTTATTTAGAATATTTTCCCATGGTTACATGATTCATGTTCTTTTCCTTTCCCCCACCCCTCCTCCCCATAGCCAACATGCAATTCCACTAGGTTTTACATGTATCATTGATCAAGACCTATTGCCATATTATTGATAGTTGGACTAGGGTGATTGTTTAGTGTCTACATCCCCAATAATATCCCCATCAACCCATGTGTTCAAGCAATTGTTTTTCTTTTTTTTCAATATTTATTAATATTTGTTTTTAAAATAGTTACATGATTCATGCTCCTACTTTCCCCTTCACCCCCCGCACCCCCCGCCATAGCCAATGCACATTTCCATTGGTTTTATCATGTGTCATTGATCAAAACCTATTTCCAAATTGTTGTTAGTTGCATTGGTGTGGTGGTTTCAAGTCTACATCCCCAATCATGTCCGCCTCAACCCATGCATTCAAGCAGTTGTTTTTCTTATATGTTTCCTCTCCTGCAGTCCTTCCTCTGAATGTGGGTAGCGTTGCTTTCCATACATCCCTCAGAGCTGTCCTGTGTCATTGCGTTTGCTGCTGGTACCGAAGTCCATTACATTCGATTTTACCATAATATATCAGTCTCTGTGTACGATGTTTATCTGGCTCTGCTCCTCTCACTCTGCATCAGTTCCTGGAGGTCTTTCCAGTTCACCTGGAACTCCTCCAGTTTATTATTCCTTTGAACACAATAGTATTCCATCACCAGCATATACCACAATTTGTTCAGCCATTCCCCAATTGAAGGACATACCCTCCTTTTCCAGTTTTTTGCCACCACGAAAAGCGCAGCTATAAATATTTTCATACAAGTCTGTTTATTTATGATCTCTTTGGGGTACAAACCCAACAATGGTATGGCTGGATCAAAGGGAAGATATTTTTATAGCCCTTTGAGCATAGTTCCAAATTGCCAGCCAGAATGGTTGGATCAGTTCACAACTCCACCAGCAATGCATTAATGTCTCAATTTTGCCACATCCCCTCCAGCATTCATTACTCTCCCCTTCTTTCATTTTAGCCAATCTGCTAGGTGTGAGGTGATACCTCAGAGTTGTTTTGATTTGCATTTCTCTAATTATTAGAGATTTAGAACACTTTCTCATGTGCTTATTGATACTTTTGATTTCTTTACCTGAAAATTACCTATTCATGTCTCTTGCCCATTTATCAATTGGGGAATGGCTTGATTTTTTATACAGTTGATTTAACTCCTTGTATATTTGAGTAATTAGACCCCTGTCAGAGTTTTTTGTTATAAAGATTTTTCCCCAGTTTGTTGTTTCCCTTCTGATTTTGGTTACATTGTTATTGTTTGTACAAAAGCTTTTTAGTTTAATATAATCAAAACCATTTAATTTACATTTTGTAATTTTCTCTAACTCTTGCTTGGTTTTAAAATCTTTCCTTTCCCAGAGATCTGACAAGTATACTATTCTGTGTTCACTTAA
>NC_058133.1:444894036-444904735 GCF_016433145.1 Gracilinanus agilis
TTCCTTTCCCAGAGATCTGACAAGTATACTATTCTGTGTTCACTTAACTTATTTATAGTTTCCCTCTTTATATTCAAGTCATTCACCCATTCTGAATTTATCTTGGTGTAGGGTGTGAGATGTTGATCTAGACCTAATATTTCCCATATTGTTTTCCAAATTTCCCAGCAGTTTTTGTCAAATAGTGGATTCATGTCCCAAAAGTGGGGCTCTTTGGGTTTATCATACACTGTCTTGCTGATGTCATTTACGCCAAGTCTATTGCACTGATCCTCCTCTCTGTCTCTTAGCCAGTACCATATTATTTTGATGACTGCTGCTTTATAGTATAGTTTAATATCTGGTACTGCTAGGCCCCCTTCCTTCACAAAACCAGTCCCTAAAGGCTAGAATTGAGCAATTAGAAGCTAATGATCTCTCAAGACAACAAGAACAAATAAAACAAAGTCAAAGTACAGATAAAATAGAAGGAAACATGAAATATCTCAATGAGAAAGTGACAGACCAAGAAAACCGGTCTAGAAGAGACAATTTGAGAATCATTGGTCTTCCAGAAAAACCAGAAATTAATAGAAACTTGGACTCCATACTAAAAGAAATTATTCAGCAAAATTGTCCTGAAGTTCTACAACAAGAGGGCAATATAGACATTGAAAGGATCCATTGATCACCCTCTACACTAGACCCAGAAAGGGCAATGCCATGGAATATAATAGCCAAATTCAAGAGCTTTCAGATAAAAGAAAAAATCTTACAAGAAGCCAGAAAGAGACAATTCAAATATCAAGGAGCACCAATCAGGATCACACAGGATCTGGCAGCCTCCACGCTAAAAGACCGCAAGGCTTGGAATATGATATTCTTTTTTTTTTTAATAAAAGAAAAGAAAAAGACTGGGAAATGAGTAAATAACAAAAGAAAAGAAACACAATATGGAAAGTTATTCTGGTGACAGAGAAGATTAAAATACAAACTCAGAAGAAGAAAACAAAGTCAATATTGATGTATCCAAAGCTTCCAAGAAAAAAAATTAATTGCTTTTAAACCCCCAAAACATTATTGGAGAAGCTCAAAAAGGATTTGAGAAATCAAATGAGAGAGGTAGAAGGAAAATTGAGAAAAGAAATGAGAATGATGTAGGAAAATCATGAAAAAAAGTCTACAGTTTGGTAAAGAGGGCACAAAAATGCTGAAGAAATTGATACTTAAAAATAGAATAGGATAACTGGCAAAAGAGGCACTAAAATCCAGTAAAAAAATACTTTCTAAAAAGCACAATTTGCCAAATGGACTGAATACAAAGTTCACTGAAGAGAAGAACTTCTTGAAAGGCATTGATCATGAGGAAAAAGAGGTATACAAATTCACTAAGGAAAAGAACATTTTATGAAATACAATTGGTCAAATGGAAATGGAGCTACAAAAGCTCACTAAAGAAAATCATACTTTAAAAACTGAATTGGAGAAGTGGAAGTTAATAACTTCATGAAATATTAAGAAACAATCAAATAAAGATAAAACAATGAAAAATAGAAGAAAATGTGGAACATCTCATAGGAATAACCACTGGCATGGAAATAAATCTAAGTATGATAATCTAATAATTATTGAATTACATGAAAACCACAATTAAAATTAAAAAGCTTAGAATTATCTTTCTAGAAATTATAAAGGAAAACTGACCTGATATTCTAGAACCAGAGGGCAAAATAGACATTAAAAGAATTCACCAATAGTCACATGAAAGAGATACCAAAAGGATAACTGTAAGGATTATTACAGCCAAAATTCCAGAATTTTCATATCAAAGAGAAAATATTGCAAGTTGTCTAAAAGAAACATTTCAAATATCATGGAGCCAGAGTAGGGACAACACAAGATTTAAAAGCTTCTACATTAAAGGAATGGAGGGCCTGAAATAAGATATTTCAGAGGGCAAAGGAGCTAGGACTTAAACCAATAATCACTTACCCAGCAAAACTGAGCATACCATTTCATGGGAAAATGAGTATTCAATGAAATAGAAGACTTTCAAACATTCCTGATGAAAAGACCAGAGCTGAAAGGAAAATTTGACTCTCAAATATAAGACTCAAGAAAAGCATAAAAAATAAGTATGAAAAAGAAATCAAAAAACATTCAATAAGGTTAGACATCCTTATATGGGGAGGTGAGTCATAATTCAAAAAAAACTTTATCATTATTAGGGTATTTAGAAGGAGTAATCATAGATAGAGTGCAGGGCATGAGGTGAATATGATGGGATAATATCTAAAAAACAAAATTAAGACATGAGAACGAGGAGGGGGGAGGAAAAATAGAATGGGGTGAATTATCTCACAAAGAATAGGCTTGAAAGAATTTTTACTCTGGAGGAGAAGATGGGGGAAGTGGGGAGGAGAGCACAGGAACCTTACTCTTGTCAAAGTTGGCACAATGAGAGAAGAACAAATACACTCAATTGGGGTTAAAAATCCATTTTACCCTACAGAAAAATAGGAGAGGAAGGGGTAAGAGAAGGGGGTGAGGCTGATAGAAAACAGAGCAAATTGTGGGAGGTGGTGGTCATGAACAAAACAAGGGGAAGTAGGATGGAGAGTGATACACAGTAATAATAATGGTTCAATATTTTTACAAGTCTCTTTAATAAAGGTCTCACTTCTCAAATACATAGATAAATGAGTCAAATATATAAGAATATAAGACATTTACCAATGGATAAATAGTCAAAGGATATGAACAGGCAGTTCATGGACAAAATAATTAAAGTTCTCAATAGTTATGGGAAAAATGTTCTAAATCACTGTTAGAGAAATGCACCTTAAAACAATTCTGAGTTACTGCCCCATACCTATCAGATTGGCTAGTATAACAGAAAAGGAAAATATCAGAATTTGGAGGGGACGTGGGAAAATTGAGATTGTAATGCAATGTTAGGGGCATTGTGAACTGATTCAATCATTCTGGAGATCAATGTGGACCTATATCCAAAAGACTATAAAGCAGTATATACCCTGTGACCCAGCAATAATACTGTTACTAGGTTTGTATCTCAAAGAGATTAAAAAATGAGAATGACCTATATGTACAAAAATATTTAATGTATCTCTTTTGGTGGGAAAAAAGAATTGGAAAGTGAAGGAATATCCATCAATTGAGGAATGGCTGAGTAAGTTATAATATATTATTGTCATGAAATACTATTGTGCTTCAAGAAATGGCAAGCATGAAGAGCTCAGCAAAACCTGGAAAGACTTCTTCCATGACCTGAAGCAGAGTAAAATAAGAAAAACCAGGAGAATGTTGTACACAGTGACAGGAATATTGTACAATGAATAACTATGTATAACTTAGGCAGTCTCAGCAATGCAATGATCCCATACTATCCCAAAGGACTCAAGAAAAACTGCCACCTGCTTCTGAAGAAAAAGAACTGATAGAGTCTGAATCTAGATCAAAGCAATTTTGTTTCATTTTTATTTTAAAATAGTTTTTTATTTTTACTTTGAAATAAAAATTGAGTTTCCTTCCACAGGAGGATTAAAATGAAAAAAAATGTTTTATATAATGGCACATGTAAAATCTATATGAAATTTCTTATCCATCTTATCCACTATTTCAGTGGGTGGTGGAGGGTGGGATAGAAGGGTGAGAAGGGAGAAAAAGATTTTGAGACTCAATATTCTTTGAAAAATGTTGTAAACTTTTTACATGTAACTGGGGAGAAATAAGCTAAAATTTAAAAAGAAAAAAGAATGCATAACCAACTCTTTGGGGAAATCTCTAATTCAACCCAACAATACAAAATCAATATAAAATAGATGCAATTTGATGGGTAAGAAGGCATTATAGCCTTGCAGGATTGAGGAAAAGTTTCATAAGGAAAGTGACATATGAGATGAATCTTGAAGGAAACTGGAGATTCTAAGAGGAGAATTTAAGAGGAAGTATATTTCAAGAGTGGAGGGTACCTAAGGTAAAAAATTGAAAGCCTTGCATGAGAGAGAAGAAGAGACCATTTTGATTGACCTATAGAGTATATGAAGAAAAGGAATAGGTAATCAGGCTAGGAAAACAGGCATGAGATATATTGTGAATTATTTTTGCTACTAGAAGTAATAGGAAGACACTAGAGTTTTTCAAGAAGAGAAGAGGTGAAACAAGACCTACACTTTGGCATTTGTGTGAAGAATAGATTTGAATGGGGAGAAACTTAAATCAAGGAGAGCAATCATGAGAATATTGCATTAGTCTAAATGAGAGGTAACAAAGACTCAAGATCAGCTTGGTGGTATAGTGGATAGAGTACCAGGTCTGAAGTCAAGAAGACCTGAGTTCAAATATGGTCTCAGACACTTACTAGCTATTGTAGCATTGTTGTTAATGTCATTAATGTTAATATAGAAATGGCAAGATTTTGCCATTGAATTGAGATGTGGATGTGAAAAAGAGTAAGAAGCTAAGGATTGTGAACCTGGGTGATCGATAAGATGGTGAGGCTCCTAACAGAAATATCCAAGTATTGAAGAATATGAACTTGATGAGAAAGAAAATGAATTCTGTTTTAGGACATGTTGAAATTGATAAGTCTATGGAACATCCAGATCAAAATGTCCAATAGGCAGTTGATGTGGAGCTGGAAGTAAGGAGAAAAACGAGGCTTGAATACAGATCTCAGAGTAAATTGCATAGAGATAATAATTAAAATCATGTGAATTAATGGAGTCACTGAAAAAAATACAAAGAAAAAAGCAAAGAAGGCCAATAAGAGAATCCTGTAAAGGAAACCTAAAAAAGGAATCTAAGAAAGAGCAGTCAAACAGGTAAGAGGAAAACAGAAGAGAGCTGTGTCACAGAAGCCCAGGGAAAAGAGATTATCAAGGAAAGGGAAGTCAACATAATCAAGTGCTGCAGAGATGGTGAAACACATTCTCCCATTATCTTTTATGGTTTATGGTGGGTGCAGAATAGCTTTGTGTTATTCAAATTTTTGTATTCAGCAAGAAGAAAGCTTACCTCTTTATCTGAGACAAAAGTAAGGAAAAGATAGTGGAGAAAATGTGCAAATAATGTCAGCTAAGGAAAAAGGAGAACTCTTGATGAATCATCTCAATTTTCTTCAGGGAAGAATGAGACAAATTTCAACTGACAAAGTAGAGGCCACCTTCTCAAGAGGCTTAGGAAGAATGACAATGTTTAGAAAAGCCTCTTTGATGTGTAGGATAGTGAAATAATTGGTGAAATATAAAAGAACCATGAGGGCTCATTTGAAATCATATGCAAATTTGTACTGGACACAATCATCAGTTTTGAGATTTTCTTTGGCTTAGTTCAGCCAACAATTGAAAGGTAAAGAATGGTGGAAGTAACCCAATGCTGGTCCTTAGCAAGGCATGATTAGGAAAAGAGACTCAAATGTAGGGGATGTTATAGTGTTGAACTGGTTCACTAAAGCGTTGAGATAAAAGAGAGAAAGATGGAGGAATAGGTTATATAAATTAAATACAATGGGGAACTGAAAAGTTAGGGCTTCTAGTCTCAGTATCTAGTTTATGTCCCCTAGTGTGAAGGTAAGAGATCATTGAAAACAATATTATGAAATAAACATTGAAAGTGAGGAAGGTGACAAAATGTCCTGGAGAGTGGATAGATAATATCCACTAGGATTCGAACTGACTGAAAAATTTGAATTATATGAACCTCAGAGTAAGGAAAGTAGTTTAGTTTAGATAGTAGATGGAGAGGTTGGAAGTGGCAAAGGGGAGAAAAGAGTATTCCAATTATCCACAACACTCAATAACTGGAGAGTTATGAGACAAAGTATATAACTAGTAATACAATGAGTGCTGAGAAAGTTGTCATCAGCAGAGAGTCATATGAGCCCCAGAAGATAAAACAAATGAGAAAGGAAGAAATTTAAGACAAACTAAAGTTTGTTAATTATATAGCTGGCATATGAGGGCACAGTGGAACAATCATGCATTCCTGGAGTGGGAAATTGTGGAGAGAGGGAAGCACGGAGATAGATCTGAGGGGGCAGCCAGAACAAGACAAAATATGGTACATCAGTATCCATGGATCTATAATTAGTAAGATAGGTCATATAAAAGAGACTGAAATTATGTTAACCATTGAACAGTAAGTCAAAGGAAAGAATATCAGTGACTGGAGAGAGGTCTGTAAAGGAACAATTAAGATAATCCCTTTGAGGTGCAATCTCTTGGCAGATAGTAATGTGGTGTTCTGTGAGAGACATATCTAAAAGCAGACAAGAGCAAACAGAGTTATGGGAGATAGATCAAGAGGCGGAGCATGTTGTTTGTTCAGATTTAGGACTCAATATCTCCCATCTGAACTATTAGAATATCCTACTAATTGGTTCCCCTGCCTCAAGCATCTCCCTACTCTAATTCATCCTCCTCAGAGCCACCAAAGTGATTTTCCCCAAGTGTAGGAATGACTATGCCACTGACTCTTCTAAATAAACTCTTATTAGAGCTCCTGATTACCTCCAGATCCAATTACATATAGGCTTTTTTTTTCTTTCTGTATTCAAAAGCTTTCACAAACTGGCCCCTTTCCTATCTTTCCGACATTGTTTCATTCATTTTGGGAATACCCTCCAAACCCTTTGTGATCCAGGCATACCATCACACTTGCTGTTTCTTTAATATAGCACATAATTCTTTTCCCTAACTGGATTTTCCCTATGCCTGGAAAGACTTCCTATCACCTTCCAACTCTTAGAATTTCTGGCTTCCTTTAAAACTTCATTCATCCTTCAGAAGGCTTTACTGGTGCCCCCAGCTGTTAATGCTATGTCCACTAGTGTTACCTTCCATCTATTTTGCATTTTTATTGCTTTGATTGTTATATGCCATCTCCAACATTAACTTGTAAATTCCTTAAGGTCAGAAACTGGTTTTGCTTTTGCTTTTTATTCTCATCACTTAGCACAGTGTCCAGCAAGTTATAAGCACTTCATGAATCCTTTTTGATTGCATTGTGTTGGACAATAATGTATTCAAATATGAAAATAGGCATACACATACACAATTAACCACATTGTTTGACCCCTTAAGGCAATCTTCTTTCACTATTGGGTATATTATATAGTATTACAGGGCTACCATCTTTCTGACCTCACACTTCCTATTCCCTTGATTCTTCTCCAAAATGCTTTTGACATTTATTTATTCTTTCAGATGTCTGACCTGTTCTTTCACCCCAGTTTTTTAATCATACTTTGATGTTCTTCTTCTGTGGGTATAGTAACCATATATTTTTAATAATATTTGTAACATCTATCACTAACATGTGTTCCCAAATTGTTTGTTTTATTTTGAAGTAGGGTCACATCCTTATAATCTCCCAATTATTTTTCCATCTTTTAAAGCTAGAAATCTATTGTTTACTTCCTGCATCTGCAATCACAATATTCACAGCCTTTAGCAAACAACTGATTGAGGGTATATAAATAATTAGTTCTCCCCAGGTAACAAAATCAAACCAACTCGACTGTGGCTAGCTCACACATGCCTTAAGTAATCTACGTTGTAAAAGTGCTATAAATTCTGGAACATGGCTCCATATGTAGTATTTAGATTTCTGAGAAATGGAGCACATACATGTCCAAAACAGATAATTTTCATTCTTAAAACATGCCTTCCCAACTAACTCTTCTATTGTTGTTAATATAAACATTCTTTCTAGTCATCTCTATGTTCCAGACCTCAAGATGATCTTTATTTTTCCTTTCTTACTCTTTATATCCATCCATTTGTGAATTCAAGTCAAAAGCATTTTCTCAACACCTACTATGTGCTAAGTGCTGTACAAAGTACTAGGGAAATAAAGGGAAAAAATCTATACTCTTAAGCAACTCACAATTTTAATGCGTGAGAAAGCTGTGTGCAAACAAAATATATACATACTACATGAGAGAGTCGAATCTACACATGGAAGGTACTAGCCTTAAGGAGATAGTTAAAGCGAGTATGGAAAGTAAGATTTTAATTGGAACATGATAGAAACCAGCAAAGGCAGGAGATGAAGATGACAAAGAAGATAAGTTATGGGGGACAAATTCCACAGTCTGGAGATGGGTGGAATGTTTTGTTTGAAGAACAACAAAAAGGCTGTCACTGGATGACAAAGTTTGAGGGGGAAAGAAGAAGGCATAAAAAATTGTAAAGGTGAGCCAGGAAATTAAAACTATCTTTAGTTACATGAAAAAAAATACCCCAAATCATTGTTAATTAGAGAAATGCAAATTAAAAGAACTGTGAGTTACTACCTCAGCCCTATCAGATTGGCTAATATGACAAAAAGGGAGAATTATAAATGTTGGATGGGATATGGAAAAGTTGGGACACTGATACACTGTCGGTAGAGCTGTGAATTGATACAACCACTCTATGGAGTAATTTAGAAAAGTGCTCAAAAGATCATAAAATCCTTCACCAGCATTACCAGTCCTAGGTGTGTTTTTCAAATAGTTCAAAGATAAGGGGAAAGGACCTATTTGCACCAAAAATATTTTAGCAACCCTTTTTGTGGTGGCAAAAAACAGGAAACTGAAGGGATATCCATTGCTTTGGCAAATGGCTAAACAAGCTGTGGCATAAGATTTTAATGGAAAATTATTTTGCCAAGAAATGACAAACAAGATGATCACCAAAAAAACCTAAAAAATTAAATGAAGTGGTAAAAAGTGAAGTGAGCAGAGTTTGGAGAATTTTATATACCATAACAGCAAAAATGTACGATAACGGCTTCCGGGTTAAGATGGCGGCAGAGTAAGAAGCAGCTCTTAACCTCTCCTGACCGAAACATACAAAACTCCTCAAGGGGACATAAAAACAAGTCCAGACGAACGGAGGAACCCCACAACAGGGCACAGCGTGGAAGGTACGTGGAATCGAGACATTTCCAAGCTAAAAAGGGCTCTCACTCACTCAATCGCGAGCTGAGCAACCGCCCCACCCCCACCCCCTCCACACTCACCTATAGCTCCGAACCCAGCTAAAAAGAAATAGAGCAAGTTTGGGGCACCCATCGAGTCATCAGCAGCTCCGGGACCTGTTCCTGACAGCAGCAAGACTTAGGACCCCATTAAGTCAAAAAAAGCACGCGAAATCTGAGCGCGCGCGCCGGAGCAGGACGCTGGGCGCAGAGAGCCGGCTGAGTAGAGGCGTGGGTGGAGGCAGAACTAAGCCTAAGTGGGGAACCAGTGCAGACGGGTATACGACTGTGGAAACAGCGCCCTGAGACTTGTAAAGAAACCTCCAGCAGAGGATAAAGCAAGAGGGCCCACCAGGGGGCTTGACCTTGGAAAAAACCAGAATTCAGACCTCAAGAGCCAATAGATTGGGAACAGACACTGAGCCCAAGGATAAAGCTGAGAAGCTGCTGGGCTAATGATGGCTACTCAGCATCAGGAGGTTCAGAAGAGAAAGAATAATAACAAAAAGAAGAAGTCTTTAACACTCGACAGCTTTTACACAGAGAAAATCCAGACAACCGAGCAAACAGAGGAGGAGAACAAACAAGCATCCGGACCCTCCTCAAATAAGGAAAACTCCTCACAAGCTATGGAAGAGTTCAAAACTGAGATTCTGAGGAAAATGGAAGAGATCTGGCAAGAAAATAACAGTTTAAAAGGTAGAATCTTGCAATTGGAAAGTGAGGCTCAGAAATCAAATGAACTGATAAGCAAATTGAACACCAGAAATGATAAGATTGAAAAGGAATACCAAAAGATTATAGCCGAAAACCAAAAGATTATAGCCGATAACCAGTCCCTAAAGGCTAGAGTTGAGCAATTAGAAACCAATGATCTCTCAAGACAACAAGAACAAATAAAACAAAGTCAAAAGACTGAAAAAATAGAAGGAAATATGAAATATCTCAATGAGAGAGTGACAGACCAAGAAAACCGGTCTAGAAGAGACAATTTGAGAATAATTGGTCTTCCAGAAAACCCAGAAATTAATAGAAACCTGGACTCCGTACTAAAAGAAATTATTCAGCAAAATTGCCCTGAAGTCCTACAACAAGAGGGCAATATAGACATCGAAAGGATCCATAGAACACCCACCATATTCGACCCAGAGAAGAAATCGGTTAGAAATATTATTGCCAAATTCAAAAGCTTTCAAGCAAAAGAAAAAATCTTACAAGAAGCCAGAAAGAGACAATTCAAATATCAAGGAGCACCAATCAGGATCACACAGGATCTGGCAGCCTCCACACTAAAAGACCGTAAGGCTTGGAATACAATATTCAGAAAGGCAAGAGAGCTGGGCCTGCAACCACGGATCAACTACCCATCAAAATTGACTATATATTTCCAGGGGAAAGTATGGGCATTCAACAAAATTGAAGAATTCCAGGTATTTGCACAGAAAAGACCAGGGCTGAATGGAAAGTTTGATATCGAACCACAAAAATCGAGAGAAACCTGAAAAGGTAAATAAGTTACAGAGGGAAAAGAAAGAAAACTTGTAATTTTTAAATTTGCCTTTTTAAGGGCCTCAGTGAGATCTAATTATCTGTATTCCTATGCAGAGAAATGTTATGTTTAATTCTCTGTAGTGAACTCTATTCACTATTATATTATTCACTATTATAGTAATCAGAAGAATAATTTACAGGGTGAGGGTGGAACACTAAATAATCTAAGATGGCATGGGGGATG
>NC_058133.1:444909724-444920274 GCF_016433145.1 Gracilinanus agilis
GGGGGGGGGGGGGGGGGGGGGGGGGTTGAAGGGGAAAGGAGGAGCATGAATCATGTAACCATGTTAAAAATGAATATTAATAAATGTAAAAAAAAAATGAAATAAAGAAAAATAATGACTTAAAAAAAATGTACGATAACATTAAAAAACAAAATCTAAGAAGGTTTCATAGTTTTGAGTGTCAGTGGATTTTATTTTGGATCATAGAAATTGTAGGGAACCCATAAAGTTTATTGGGGTTATAAGGGTTAAATTTTTTTTAATTTCTAAATTCCACATTTCATCCACTCCTTTCTACTCTTATGAGATAACCCTAGATTATCCTCGTTACATTTCACCTGGTTAATTCCAGAGTGTCTAATTTGCCTCCATGCTTTCATTTTCCCCATTCTAATCCATCATGTATATGTCAGAACCCATAAATTTTCAAGAGTAAATAGAAAAGTTCAAAGATTTATCTTAGAGTTATTCAGAAGATGTTACAAGATAAGCCAGACATAAAGTGATCTCTGAAACGCCCAAACCAAACCAAACGAAAACCACAATTCAGGAACTTTCCAAGTGGTATTGTTGAACAGACATTGAAATTGATGCCAACCTTAAAATGAGTCCAGAGTCCAATTTACAAGGTGCCTACACATTTAGCACATGGGATAATAGAGTTTGAACCATGAGCTAATCAATGTTTACCCACTCTAGTGCTTCAGATTTTCTGCTGACTTTTATCTGGTGCCTCTGCATAGTATTCTATGTACTGTAGATGACATGGGAAATAAATAATACTTTGACCTAAGCTATGTGTGGCCTTCCTCACAAGCCTTCAAAATCTTCAAGTCTTCAACTTCAATTATGCTGTTGTCTACAAAATTGGGGGTATTCATTGTGAGAACTTTCTCTGTCCTTTCTCAACTCCGTGTCATCCTTCATGCCATCCCTAATTCCTAGAATGCACTTTACTTACATCACCTCCAACAGAATTTGTCCTCCTTTCAGTAAAACTAATATCATTCATATAAACATCTTTTAAACATACTCCACAAGGCTGATTAACTTGGGATCTTTGGAGTCTGATAATAGCGTGTCTTCAGATCATTAAGACTTATTAGACACTATGCTAAAGTGCTAGGGCTACAAAGAGAAAAACAAAATTGTCCCCATGTACAAATAAACAAGGTGCGTACATTCTACTGGGGAGAAATAATAAATATACAAATTAGGGAATTTACAATATATGAAAATAATTTTGAAGGACTAGAGCCTAAACAACTGGGGGGATCTGATTACATGCAACTGTACACACTCTTCCAACTGGTCCTTTTCAAGCAGGTGAGTAAATGTAGTAGAAAATTAAAATACAAATTGATCATTCTAGGAAAATTTTAGCTTATACTGGTGTGCAAATCAAAGGGGGAATTAACTCAATCAAATAATGATTTTGCATTTGAAACTTGTTTCTAATAACTTTTAATAATACATCATACACAGAAAAGAGATGAACAAAGGCAGGCTTCAGAAGAAAGAGAAAAAATTCACTTATACATTCCCTCTCTCTGCCTCTGACTGTCTCTTACAAACACACACACACACACACACACACACACACACACACTAAATATTGGAAGCAGAAATCGAAACTTGCAATGCTAGCACCTCCCAGAAGATTAAGCCTTTTAATATTCTTAGAGCTACTTGTTGAGCTTTAAATAGGAAAAAAAATCTTTCTGAGGCTCTCTACCCTCTGAAAAATTAAGAGAGGGTTAAGATCAAGAATAGTTGAGAGGAGGGGGCAAACATATGAGCTTCTCTACAAAACAGAGAGAAAAGAAAAAGAAAAAAATCATTTTTCTTTACTGAAAGAAGTCAGAGAGAAGAAAGCAAAAATTAGCCATTCACAAATACACAGAATACATACAATTCATATTTATTAGGCACCTACTATGTGCCAGGCACTTTTTTAAGTGCTAGGGATATAAAGGTCAAAGACAGTCTCTGCCCTTAAGGGCTTTTACAGCTTCATGGGTGAAACAATATAAAAACAACGATGTATAAACAATCTATCTGTAGCCTAAATTGGAAATAATCAACAGAGGGAAAGCACTAGAATATAGCAGGATCAGGAAATCCTTCCACCAGAAGATGAAGTTTTAGCTGGAACTTGAAGGAAACCAGAGATGCCAGAGGCAGAGATAAGGAGAAAGAGCATTCCAGTCTTAGGTGAAAGCCTGAGAAAATTCCTGGAATAGTTAACTGCCAGGAGGCTAATGTCATTTGCTCACAGAATATGTGAGGAGGGGATGTGTAAAGTGTAAGAAAATTTTAAAGAGGAGCAGTTTATGAAGGGCTTTGAACACCAAACAGAGGACTTTATATTTTACATTGTTTGTGATAGAGCCATTCGAGTTTGCTAAGGAGAAGGGAGAGATGCTCACATTTATGCTTTAGTAACTTCACTTTGACATAAAAGTAGAGAATGAATTGAAGTAGAATTGAAGTAAGGAGAGAACTATGGAAGGGAGCCCAGTTGTCAGACTATTGCAATAATCTATGTGAGAGGAGATAAGGACCTGTTCCCAGGAATGGCATTATCAGAGGAGATAAGGAGATAAAGAACAAGAGTTCTTTAAAAAGTAAAATCACAGTCTTTTACAACTATTGAGAGAGTGGGGGCCCATGAGAGAAAGAAGACCCCAAATATATCCATCTTTCCCCATTTTTAATTCATTTTCTGACATTTTGCCACTCATGTTTTCTCTCTCCCTCCCACACCAAGAAGGCAGGTAATATGGTATAGATAGTCAATATATTATCACACAATATATATTTTAATTGATCTTTTCACATTTCTCCAAAAAGTGATATCCAACACAAGCTGAAGGTTTGAGCCTATAAAATTTATTTAGCCTCTCATTTACCAGGAATGTCTCTTTTCTAATCATTTCATACCCCTGATCTTCAAGAGTAGAACAAGTTTCTTAATTAGGAGTTCCCTATATTTAAAAAAAAAATCAGTTTCAAGATTTGTTTTCTAAAGTGGCAACTTCGCACAAGGAAGCAAAAGAAAGCAACAAAACAAAATCCTGCCTCTACTCTTTGCTGTATATATTTCAAACTTCGGAAAGCATACCTAGATAGCATCATCATCCTTTACTTTCCCAAAGTATAGATCTTTATGGAACTATTCTCTGGTCTAACATGTGTTTTTCAGTTTTTCTGTTCTTGCAAACATTTGTTTCTTCTTGACACAGACAAATTAGTTGCAAAAAAAGATCATTATAGAACACATAGTTATATTTTTCGAGGACCATACTAATTCACTAAGGAAGGGAGAGGGGGGGTTAGCAGAGAGAACACCTGCTGGGGGCAACTAAAAATTGTGTTCTTCCAAATCTTAGCCTGAGAATTATAGATTGATTTTGTATTTTTTTCTGAGCCTAGTTTCTTTGAATGCTGTTTTAGTCCCTGGAGACATGTGATTCCAGAGTTTTTATTTCAGAGAATAAGTCTTCATTGGCAAAATTCTATGTTGTAATCAATAGATAGCTGGTTGTGAAATCAGAAAGGCATAGGTTCAAATCTGATTGCTGGTATTCTGGCTTCATGACCCTGTACAAGTCACTTAAACTCTTGCTGCTTTAGGCACTTCTCTAAGATAATAAGTTTCAGAAAAAGAACCAACCTTCACTGAAAAAGAACTACCTCATCGAGTAATTTTCTATACCAATGAAATCACATTTCACAATCCTTATCACTTTCCTTCTGTCAGCATCCCAACTAAGGTCTATAATAGTTGGTCTGTAGTCAGATTCTGTCACCTTTAAGGGAGAAGAAAATGGGGTTTTCAGCAAGGTCTAAGGGCCACCTTTGCCCAGCCATATTTGCAATCTGTCTCAGTATTCCTGTATTTCTCCTTGTAACCAATTTATGATTTAGATGCAGCACCCAACAACATTATGGAGACTAGAGTGTGTTTTTCCTAATCATGAAAGAAAGCAACATGCTAAGACTGTATTTCAATATCCATTGAATGTATTTTTCTTCTGAACCATAATTTCTTGATTTTTCATTTCCAATGACCTAGTTATAACTAATTTCTTAAACTTCTAATTATACTATTTTGCTCATATCTCTCCTATGTAGCTCTTTCAACAATCATTTCTATAAGAGGTTGTTTCTGTCCCTACCCCTCTAGATTATTAGCTCCTTGAGGGTTGATATTAGTTCTATAATTATTTTAAATGGAATTACTCTTTCTATCTCCTGTTGTTGGGCTTTATTTGAAGTATAGAGAAATGCTGATGATTTATATGAGTTTATTTTATATCGTGCAGCTTTGCTAAAGATAATTGTTACATCTATATAATCCAGTGGAACTGCTTGTCAGCTCTGGAAGCAGGGAGTAAAGAAGGGAGGGAAAGAAAATGAATCATGTAAAAATGGAAAAATATTCCAAAAAATAAATAAATAAAATTAGAAATTAGAAATAAAGTGAATTGTTTCTATTAGGTTCTTTTTGGTTGATTCTCTAAGGTTTTCTAGGTATACCATTATATCATTTGTGAGGAATAATAGCTTTATTTCTTCATTGATTATTCTATTTTCTTCAATTTCTTGTTCTTCTCTCATTGCTATAGTTAGTATTTCTAGTACATTATTGAAAGTAGTGGTGATAATGGACATCCTTGTTTCACTCCTGAACTTATTGGGAAGGCTTCTAGCTTATCGACATTATAGATAATGTTTGCTGATGGTTTTAGATATATACTGTTTATCTCTTTTTTTAAGAATATTCTACTTACTCCAGTGTTTTCTAGTGTCTTTAATAGGAATGGGTGTTATATTTTATCAAAAAAACTTTTTCTGCATCCCTAAAAAAAATTGTATAGTTCCTGTTAGTTTTGTTGTTGATATGTTGATTATGCTGAATGTTTTCCTAATATTGAGCCATTCCCTATACCATTTCTGATATAAAACTCACTTGGGCATAGTGTATGATCTTTGTGATATATTACTGTAATTTGCTTGTTACTAATTTGCCTAAGATTTTTGCATCAATATTCATTAGGCATATTGGTCTATCATTTTTTTCTCTGTTTTTATTCTTCCTGTTTTAGGTATAAATACCATATTTGTGTAAAAAGGATTTTGCAGTGTTTCTTCCTAAGCTATTTTCCCAAATAGTTTATCTAATATTGCAATTCTTTTTTTCCTTAAATGTTTGGTAGACTTCATTTCTGAATCCACTTATCCCTGGGGCTTTTTCTGAGGGAATTCATTGATGGCTTCTTCAATTTGAGGGCCAATATTATTTCATATTTATCTTAATATCACTACTGCCTAGCACAGTGCAATGTGCTTTGAGCACATTCAGTTTATTGATAAGACTAGAAGTTGCCAATAAAAAACTTCTTTAGATCCTCAGAAAGGCAAAAAAACCCAAATGGGGGCAGTGTTCATTTTACAAAAGGAGAGGTATCAAAAAAACTGTATGAATAATTATAGAGTCTAAAGCATCACAGATGTGGGAGACACTGTCAAGAAATCAGGAATGCAGGCTAGTAACAACCCCTCCTTACATCTAGAAAATTTCTATTGATTTAGTCCACACACAAGAATTACTAATGATACATAGATAACAAATTTCTTCTAATAGCTAAGGGTCTAGAGATAACAAGTTTTAATTAGAGTGATTTCTAAGGAAACCCAAACATTTAAACTTAAGTCTGAGTGGAAAACAACTTCTAAACTCATGAACTTCTGAACTTAGTGCAGAGACCAAAAAACAAACTTGACTTAGCTATACAAAATGTCAGCAGTGATACAGAATAGACCCAATTGCAAAAGAGAATCAATTTTATTTTCTCAGTAGTATTAGTAATTGTTTGTCAAAATATTTACTTAATGGGAAAGGTTCAAATTAAATTAGTCATTACCTTCTTTGTACTCCTTCACCAAAGGGGGGGAAAACACCTCCTCTGCCTCCAAGATAATTGTTGAAAACAACAGGTCCATTGTGTAGCTTGTTCCAACCATAGTGCATTCATATTCTATATTCATATTATATCCCAGGTATTTCTAATACTGACTATTTTTCTAGCTATATTTGCCATACTCTTACATTTTTGTCTCATCAATTCATAGTAGGAATTATTGTTACTTTAACATTCCTTGATAAATTCACATAAGTTAGTTGCCTCAAGCCTGTGTTTTCCAATTTTACATTTTTCTTTTTTTTAAATATTTTATTTTTTTAAGAAAAATTTTCCATGGTTACATGATTCCTGTTTTTACTTTCCCCTTCACTCCCCCTTCCATATCCATCATGGATTTCCACTGGTTTTAACATGTGTGATCAATCAAGACTTATTTACATATTATTGATAGTTGCATTGGCATGGTTGTTTAGTGTCTACATCCCCAAACATGCCCACATCAAGCCATGTGTTCAAGGGTTGTTTTTCTTCTGTGTTTCCACTCCTGTAGTTCTTCCTCTGAATGTGGGTAGTGTTCTTTTCCATAAATCTCTCAGAATTGACCTGGGTCATTGCACTGCTTCCAGTACAGAAGTCTATTACATTCAATTTTACCACAGTGTATCAGTCTCTGTGTACAATGTTCTTCTGGCTCTGCTCCTTTCACTCTGTATCAATTCCTGGAGGTCTTTCCAGTTCACATGGAATTGTACCAGTTTATTATTGCTCTTAGCACAATAGTATTCCATCACCAACATATACCACAATTTGTTTAGCCATTCCCCAAATGAAGGGCATCCCTTCGTTTTCCAGTTTTTTGCCACCACAAAAAGCACGGCTATAAATATTTTCATACAAGTCTGTTTATCTATGATCTCTTTGGGGTACAAACCCAGCAATGCTATGGCTGGATCAAAGGGCATGAAATCTTTTAGAGTTCTTTGGGCATAGTTCCAAATTGCCATCCAGAATGGTTGGATCAGTTCACAACTCCACCAGAAATGCATTAATGTCCCAGTTTTGCCACATCCCCTCCAGCATTCATTGCTCTCCCCTTCTATCATTTTAGCCAATCTGCTAGGTGTGAGGTGGTACCTCAGAGTTGTTTTGATTTGCATTTCTCTAATTATTAGAGATTTAGAACACTTTCTCATGTGCTTATTGATACTTTTGATTTCTTCATCTGAAAATTGCCTATTCATGTCCCTTGCCCATTTATCAATTGGGGAATGGCTTGATTTTTTTTATACAATTAATTTAGGTCCTTGAATATTTGAGTGATTAGACCTCTGTCAGAGTTTTTTGTTATAAAGATTTTCCCCCAGTTTGTTGTTTCCCTTCTGATTTTGGTTGCATTGTTTTTGTTTGTACAAAACCTTTTTAATTTAATATAATCAAAATTATTTATATTACATTTTGTAATTTTTTCTAACTCTTGCTTGGTTTTAAAATCTTTCCTTAACCAGAGATCTGACAGGTATACTATTTTGTGTTCACTTAACTTATTTATAGTTTCCCTCTTTATATTCAAGTCATTCACCCATTCTGAATTTATCTTGGTGTAGGGTATGAGATGTTGATCTAAACCTAATCTCTCCCATATTGTTTTCCAAATTTCCCAGCAGTTTTTGTCAAATAGTGGATTCATGTCCCAAAAGTTGGGCTCTTTGGGTTTATCATGCACTGTCTTGCTGACATCATTAACCCTGAGTCTATTCCACTGATCCTCCCTTCTATCTCTTAGCCAGTACCATATTGATTTAATGACTGCTGCTTTATAGTATAGTTTAATATCTGGTACTGCTAGGCCCCCTTCCTTCACGGTTTTTTTTCATTATTTCCCTCGATATTCTTGATCTTTTGTTCTTCCAAATGAACTTTGTTATATTTTTTTCTGATTCAGTAAAATGGTTTTTTGGTAGTTTGATAGGTATGGCACTAAATAGGTAAATTAATTTGGGTAGAATGGTCATTTTTATTATGTTAGCTAGTCCTACTCATGAGCAATCAATGTTTTTCTAATAGTTTAGATTTAGTTTTTAATTGTTTGGAAAATGTTTTGTAGTTGTGTTAGTATAATTCCTGTGTTTGTTTTGGTAGATAGATTCCTAAGTATTTTATATTGTCTAGGGTGATTTTAAATGGTGTTTCTCTTTCTACTTCTTGCTGCTCTAATGTGTTGAAGATGTATAGAAATGCTGATGATTTATGTGCATTTATTTTGTATCCTGCAACTTTGCTAGTTGTTGATTATTTCTACTAGCTTTTTAGTTGATTCTCTAGGATTTTTTAAGTAAACCATCACATCATCTGCAAAAAGTTATAGCTTAGTCTCCTCATTACCTATTTTAATATCCCCAATTTCTTTTTCTTCTCAAATTGCTACTGCTAGTGTTTCTAGTACAATGTTAAATAATAGAGGTGATAGTGAGCATCCTTGTTTCACTCCTGATCTTATTTGGAAGGCTTCTAATTTATCCCCATTGCATATGATGCTTGTTGATGGTTTTAGGGATATCCTGTTTATTAATTTTAGGAAAGGTCCTTCTATTCCTATACTTTTTAGTGTTTTCAATAGGAATGGATGTTGTATTTTGTCAAAGGCTTTTTCAGCATCTATTGAGAAAAAAATGTGGTTTTTTGTTGGTTTGCTTATTGATATGGTCATTTATGTGAATAGTTTTCCTAATGTTGAACCATCCTTGTGTTCCTGGTATAAATCCCACCTGATCACGATGGATAACACTCTTGATCACTTGCTGGAATCTTTTTGCTAGTATTTTATTTAAAATTTTTGCATCTATGTTCATTAAGGAGATTGGTCTACAGTTTTCTTTCTCTGTTTTTGATCTACCTGGCTTTGGAATCAGTACCATATTTGTATCATAAAAGGAATTTGGTAGAACTCCTTCTTATTATGTCAAGTAGTTTGTATAGTATTGGAGTTAGTTGTTCTTTGAAGGTTTGATAGAATTCACTTGTGAATCCATCAGGCCTGGCAATTTTTTTTCTTAGGGAGTTCTTTGATGGCTTGTTCAATTTCTTTCTGATATGGGATTATTTGAGTATTCTATTTCTTCTACTGTTAATTTAGGCGATTTATATTTTTGCAAATATTCATCCATCTCACCTAAATTGCTATATTTATTACCATATAATTGGGCAAAATAGTTTTTAATGATTGTCTTGATTTCCTTTTCATTAGAAGTGAGGTCTCCCTTTTCATCTTTGATACTGATGATTTGGTTTTCTTCTTTCCTTTTTTAAATTAGATTGACCTGTACTTTTTAAATTTTGTTTGTTTTTTCAAAGTACCAGATTATAGTCTTATTTATTAATTCAATAGTTCTTCTACCTTCAATTTTATTGATTTCCCCTTCAATTTTTGTAATCTCTAATTGGGTTTTTAGCTAGGGATTTTTAATTTGTTCCCCTTCTAGTTTTTTAATTTGCATGCCCAGTTCATTGATCTTTGCCCTCTCTAATTTGTTAATATATGCCCTCAAGGATATAAATTTCCCCTTGAGTACTGCCTTAGCTGTACCCCACAGAGTTTGGTAGGATGTCTCATCATTGTCATTCTCTTCAATGAAATTATTGATTGTTTCTATGATTTCTTCTTTAACTAACTGGTTTTGGAGAATCATATTATTTAATTTCCAATTAGTTTTTGATTTTCCTGTCCATCTGCCCTTACTAATTATTATTTTTATTGCATTATGATCTGAGATCATATGGTTACATTTATTATTTCTGCTCTTTTGCATTTGTTTGCAATTTTTCTATGCCCTATTACAGGGTCAATCTTTGTGAATGTACCATGTGCAGCTGAAAAGAAGGTGTATTCCTTTTTGTCCCTATTTATTTTTCTCCACATATCTATTAAATCTAATTTTTCTAGGATTTCATTCATCTCTCTTATCTCTTTCTTATTTATTTTTTGGTTCGATTTATCTAGATCTGAAAGAGGAATATTTAGATCTCCCACTATTATGGTTTTACTATCTATTTCCTTCTTGAGCTCAGCCAGTTTCTCTTTTAGGAATTTGGATATACCATTTGGTGTATACATATTGAGTACTGTTATTTCCTCATTGTCTATACTGCCTTTTATTAGGACGCAATTACCTTCCCTGTCTCTTTTAATCATATCTATTTTTATTTTGGCTTTGTCAGAAATTATGATCACCATTCCTGCCTTTTTTTTCTCATTTGAATCCCAAAAGATTTTTCTTTAGCCCTTGACCTTAAACCTGTCTATGTCCACCCACCTCATATGTGTTTCTTGTAGATGACATATGGTAGGATTTTGGTTTCTAATCCACTCTGCTATTTGCTTCCATTTTATGGGCAAGTTCATCCAATTCACATTCAGAGTTATAATTATCAGTTGTGTATTCCCTAACATTTTGGTATCCTCTCCTGGTTCTACCCCTTCTTAAGCTATTTCCTTTTAAACCAGTGGCTTGTTTTAGACCAGTCCCCCTTGTTCCCTCCCTTGATCTACTGCCCTTTCCACCCCCCTCCCTTATTATTCCACTCTTATTATTTTTACGGTCTAATGAATTCACTCCCCCCTCT
>NC_058133.1:444920346-444920657 GCF_016433145.1 Gracilinanus agilis
TTCCTTCTTGAGCTCTGCCAGTTTCTCCTTTATGAATTTGGGTGCTATGCCACTTGGTGCATACATATTGAGCAGTGTTATTTCCTCATTGTTTATACTGCCTTTAATCAGGATGTAATGACCTTCCCTGTCTTTTTTAATCATATCTATTTTTACTTTGGCTTTGTCAGAAATCATAATAGCCACTCCTGCCTTCTTTTTCTCAT
The DNA here is from genome assembly GCF_016433145.1 of Gracilinanus agilis. Taxonomy (NCBI): domain Eukaryota; kingdom Metazoa; phylum Chordata; class Mammalia; order Didelphimorphia; family Didelphidae; genus Gracilinanus; species Gracilinanus agilis. The sequence goes on from NC_058133.1 coordinate 444,920,553, forward strand.
TTGACGCCCAAAAGATTTTGCTCAAACCCTGAACCTTAAACTTGTGTATGTCCACCCGCCTCATATGTGTTTCTTGTAGACAACATATGGTGGGATTTTGGTTTC
>NC_058133.1:444921034-444955897 GCF_016433145.1 Gracilinanus agilis
TCCCCTTGGTTAATCCCTTCTGACTTTCTCAGTAAGGTTAGATAGAATTCTATATCCCAATCAATATAGCTACTCTTACCTCTCAGGATTAATTCTGCTGAAAGTAAGGTTTAAATAGTACCTCTTACTGCTCTCTTCCTCTCCTTCTTATAATAGTATTCATCCCCTCCCCTTCCCATGCTCTCTTTATGTGTTATAGAATCCCCTATTTTTCTTATTCATTCAAGTTTCTCTTGGTGTCATCTACTATTCACCCCCCTCTTTTTTTCCCTCACTCCATCTCATCTTAGACCATTTAGTGCTCCAACATTTCCCTAGAAGAACAATTCTTCTAATTACTATAATGGTGAATACAGTTTTTGAAAATTACACATAACATTTCTCCATACAGGAATACAAATAATTAGATCTTATTGAAGTCCTGAAAGAGGCAAATTTAAAAAATAAGTATTCTTTCTTTACCTTCTGTTTCTTATTTATCTTTTCATGTTTCTCTTGGTTTTTGTGGTTGGATATTGAACTTTCCATTTAGTCCTGGTCTTTTCTGTGCAAATACTTGGAAATCTTCTATCTTGTTGAATGCCCAAACTTTCCCCTGGAAGTATATAGTCAGTTTTGATGGACAAGTGATCCTTGGTTGTAGACCCAGTTCTCTTGCCTTTCTGAATATCATATTCCAAGCCTTGTGGTCTTTTAGCATGGAGGCTGCCAGATCCTGTGTGATCCTGATTGGTGCTCCTTGATATCTGAATTGTCTCTTTCTGGCTTCTTGTAAATTTTTTTCTTTTACTTGGAAGCTCTTGAATTTGGCTATTATATTCCTGGGGGTTGTCTTTTCAGGGTCTAGTGTAGAGGGTGATCTATGGATCCTTTCAATGTCTATATTGCCCGCTTGTAGAACATTAGGGCAGTTTTGCTGAATAAATTCTTTTAGTATAGAATCCAAATTTCTATTAATTTCTGCTTTTTCAGGAAGATCAATTATTCTCAAATTGTATCTTCTAGACCTGTTTTCTTGGTCTATTAACTTCTCATTGAAATATTTCATGTTTTCTTCTGTTTTGTCAGTCTTTTGACTTTGCTTTATTAATTCTTGTTGTCTTGTAAGATCATTAGCTTCTAATTGCCCAATTCTAGTCTTTAGAGACTGGTTTTGGGCTAAAATCTTTGGGTTTTCCTTTTCAATCTGGTCTACCTGGTTCTTCAAGGCTTCCAGCTGGTCATTTCTGGTCTTCGATTTGCTTATCAATTGATTTGATTTCTGAGCCTCACTTTCCAATTATGAAATTCTGCCTATTAAACTTATTTTCTTGCCAGATCTCTTCCATTTTTCTCGTGATCTCAGATTTGAACTCAAGATCTTGTGACCCATTTTCATTATTTTGGGAAGGTTCGGTGTCTTTAATTGTTTGTTCTCCTCTATTTTCTGGTTTTTTTTTCTGTGCAGAATTTATCAAGTGTTAGAGTTTTTTTCTTTGTCTTCTTGTTTATTTCTTGTCCTTTGCTTGGCATCATTGTGCTTTACCCACCAGAAGTCTGAGTAAGGCAATCTGATTCTCTTTGTATGGAGTTAGGGAGCAGTTTTTGCCTGTGGCTACTTTGTTAGTCTCCTGGCTTCTCTAGGGACACTCCTGGGACGTCTGGTCCAGCTGTTTTCAGAGTCGAGCCCCCGTGTTCTTAGCCAGCTGCCCAGATCCCAGAACTTGGCCCACATTTGCTCCTCTATCTGGGATTTTCCCCTGAGTCTGAACGTGCTGGATGCTACTTCTGCCTCTCTCTCAGTCTCACTCCCATGTCCAAGGTCTAAGTTTTCCAGCATCCTGGGGTCTCTGGTCTACCTGTTTTCAGGGTTGAGCACGTGTGTTCCTAGCCAGCTGCCCAGAGCCTGGAAATTGGCCCACGCTTGCTCCACCATCTGAGGTTTCCCCCTGAAACTGAGTGTGCTGGATGCTACTTCTGCCTCTCTTAGCCCCACTCCCATGTCCAAGGTCTGAGTTTTCCAGCCACCTCAGATCTCAGGTCTTGCTGCTCTCAGGAGCAAGCTCCTAGTGGTGCCAGTTAGCTGCCAAGGAGCTAGATTTGGTGTCCCCACTGGCTCTAACTCTGAAGCTCAGCCTCTGCCTCTGGTACTGTGGGTTGGGTTGGGGAGGGGTGATCAGCTCGCGTTTTGATGGGAGCTATTTCCCCCCCCTTATGGTGTGGAAGTGCCCAAATACCACATACCTTCCATACTGCGTCCTATTGTGGGGTCCCTTCTTTCATCTGGATTTTGTTTTCCTGTCCTTTGGAGGTACTCTATAACCATTGGTAAGGAGAGAAAGTCGCCCTGCCTCTACTCTGCCACTATCTTAACCTGAAAGTCTTGCTATTTATAATTTATACACAAATTATATTTTCAGTATAGAAATTGTTTTTTAATTTTACCATTTCTGCATCAAAATTTTATCTGTAAATAATTAAAATTGGTTAAATCTAAAATGCAAAATATAAAGGTGAAAATAAGTATAAAGCATGTTCAATTTGCCAACTTGCTTTCTTTCATCTGGAAGAATTTGTTTAAAAAGAGGCACATTCATGTCCACATTTCCTTCAAAACAATCCTTTACAGAGATAAACATATAACTAAAGACAAATTTTCCAAAATTTATATTGTCATTTATTCTTATTGATTTTAGAGTACATATAATCATTTTAATTGGGCCAAAACCACAGTTATAAACCAGCTTGTTTTTAATAGCCCCAAAGCTCTTTAACAATTGCTAAATTCCATATAGCAATAATGAATTATGAACTTTTATTATGATATATTTTTATTTCCCCCACTGTAAGCAGAAAAGTTGTAAATGCCTTAAACTCCTGATCATTAACTTTCAACGAGTTCCCCATTTGTCATTGCAAAATGAACATTTTTATTCCTCTATAAAAGTTCATATTAGTGTTTTTCTCTGTGAGTTTCTGTCATGATATCTTAAGGTTTCCCCACATAAGTTTTAATACAATAAAATGCTACTATTTTAAAAGCCTATTTTTCCTTATGTATTTGAATAATTCCAACACAATACCCTTTCTGAAATATCTGGACTATGATAGTCAATATTGCTCCACTCTCAGATAATCCTGGAATCTCAACAGGCCTTCCTTGCAGAACTTCATTAGTAATATATAGAAATACTGATGATTTATATGGATTTATTTTATATCTTGCTACTTTACTAACATTATTGATAGTTTCAACTAAATTTTTTAATTGAATCTCTGCTATTATCCATATAAAATCATCATATTATCAGCAAAAAAAGTCTTACTACCTCTTTGTTCAGTCTGATTGCTTCGATTTCTTTTCCTTCTCTTATTCCTATTGCTAGCATTTCTAATGCTATATTAAAAAATACTGGTGATAGTAGACATCCTTATTTCCTTTATGATTTTATTTTGGAAGGCTTCTAGATCATCACTGTTAAAATAATACTTACAAATGTTTGAGACTGCTTTTCTAGCTTTCTCAGAAAGAAAAGAAACACTGAAAAAAATTAACAACAAAATTCTTCTTGTCTGAAGCAGAATCAGTTGGACTCAGCAGATGCATACTACACAGTATTGTCAGATTAATTTAATTTCATCAATTTCTTTTCTGGCTGTCAAAGGTTATGCTAATATCCTTCTTATTGATTCAATGCTGTGAAATATGCTTTCCTAAAATACATGAGTCAAGCTGGATGGCAGTGACAATTTTGTAATCAAGATCTACAAAGATCTTATCTTTCAGCTAAAAACATGGGGCTAAATCTACTGAGATGAAGCAAAAAGTACCTTATAGAAAGGTTTTCTATCATACACAGCTTGTGATATCTACTTATAGTATCAGAATATAGAGCCACTAATTCCCCTATGGCCAAAAAACAAAACAAAACAAAAATCCAATCTATTTCCTTTTTTTCAGATGCTAGTTACTCAAATACCTGAAGACAACAATTATGTAGCCCTTGAAAGACTTTTCTCACTATTCTTTTTTGGACAAGCTCAGGTTTATCAACATATTTCCTGAATCACAGCACTAAGAACTGAAGAATATCCTGAATATGGATCAGATTATGATGAGGCTATCAATTCTCTCATCTGGACACTATATTTATTAAGGCAACCTAAATGTACATACCCTTTCTTTACTGGGCCATGACATTATTAACTCTAATCGAATGTGTAGGTGCATTTTTCACATGTACTATGTGTAGCTGTGTTTTCCCCATTCTATTCTTATATATTTAATTTCTTTTTAATTTAAGAAAAACACTTTTAATTTATCCTCTCCATTTCTATTACATATATGATGAAACCATCCTTTTGCATTCAAAATGAAATGACTCTTACTTTCATCTTCTGTGCTTAAAAAAAAATCCAAAGTGGTTGATAAATCACCAAATTTCAGTTAGAAGTGAATTCAGCAACAATCTGATTTAGCTCAGAACCCATTGAGAACCCACTACTATTTATCTACCCAATAAAGAGTTATTTAGTCTTTCTTTGAAGATTTCTAAAGAGGGAAAGTCCACTTCCTCCTTAGGCAATCCATTCCACTTTCTTACACCTTTAATTGTTAAGGTTTTGTCTTGGTAGGAAGGCTAAATCTGTGTCTGTATAATCTTTGCCCAAGGTACCTAGTGCTTCCCTATGGGGTCATCTAGACAAATATAATCTCTTTTCTACATGACAGCTTTTCAGATACTTGAATTTAAAGATCATGGTTCCCTAAATTTTTTCTTTTAGAGGCTAAATATTTCTAGTTCTTTATCATGGTCCTTATATGGCATAGACTGAAAGCTCTTAACCAGTCTGATTATCAACCTTTGAATGCTTTATAATTTAATAATGTCCTTTCTTAAATGAGGTGCCCAAAACAACAAAATACTACAAATAGGGTATTCGCAGGAGAGAAAGAAAGCCCATTTCCTCTTTATTCTAGAAGCTTTGCTTCTCTTAATTCTGTGATTCTGTTTTATGAATAAGCATTGTGGCTTCTATTGGAGGTGCTAAAAAAATATAGGTTGCTGAACAGGGGCTGTAGTACATGGGTGGAGAATGTTCCCTTATTTTGAGAATTTCCTATACCATGTCTATAATGATGTTTGTTCTGAATTTTTTTTAGTCTTTTTTTTGTTCTCTTTACTTAAATTTCATCATCTGTAAAATGAGGCTAATAATAGCAGTTATATGTCAGGGTTGTTGTGAAGAAAAAATGAAATAAATTCATAAAATGCTTTTCACATCTTAAAACACTATATAAATGCTACTTATTTATTATTTTATATGATCAAGGTCAATTCAGTTTTTCCTCATAATTTGCTGTTGTCTGAAAAGAATTGCAATAGTTTCATCTTATTCTAAAATCATTGAAGCTGAAAGTTATGATCATGATATATATTACAAATAATTTGTTTTTTTTAAACATATAACTTTTTATGTATTACTTCAGTATAGTTTTTGCAATCTCAACTAATCAATTATAATGATCTGGAAGCCTTTAGAAAGTTATCACATTCTTCTTGTGCCAAACTGAGGCACTTGATTTATAGAGAGATCTCAGTTATAAAATACCTGTCCTTCAAGGAGGGACTCATGTAAATACTATTGCTCCTAATCAATGTCACTGAGTAGGTTGTCTTAATTTCTCCCACAAAAGGGACCTCAGAGATTATCTAGACCAGTGGTTCCCAAACTTTTTTGGCCTACCTCACCCTTTCCAGAAAAAATATTACTTAGCCCCTTGGAAATTAATTTTTTTTAAATTTTAATAGCAATTAATAGGAAAGATAAATGCACCTGTGGCCATCACCACCCTCCTGGATCACTGCAGCACCCACCAGGGGGTGGTAGCACCCACTTTGGGAATCACTGATCTAGAACCATGTTATAACTAAACAAGAAACACTTGTACAGTATCTACAGGGGCCTATCCAATTTGAAGTCCTCCAATGAGAAAGACAATTCTACCTTGGAAAATTACAATTGTTTAGAAAATTTTCCTCATGTCAACCAATAATTTCATAAACAGTACCTATATATGCTATCTTGTGCTAGTTTGGGGGATCAAAAGGACAAAAAAAGACACAAAACTTAAATAAATTTACATTCTACTACAAGTCCTAATTCTGCTTCTTGGTAACAGGTTTTAACTTGAAAGTGAAAAAAAAAAGAACAAATTCAATATTTATTCCAAAAGCATTCAAACAATTGAAACCAATGTTCTTTACTTTCTGACTTCTCCTAGATGTTCTCTTTTCCTGTTTAAAAATTCTCCTTTCACTTACTCTCTTCCACATCTTGGTTGCTTTTCTCTTAGCATTGTCTACATATTCCAATGTTTCTGTGATCTCATCAATATAGATGTTACCTTCCATGATAAAAATGGCAAATTATCCTTGACTGATCATCTTGTGGATCTCAGTCATGTTCTTCAATAAATTTGTCATTGAATGTTTACCCAACTTGCTATTTTCCCAGTATTGAATGAATATTAATAGGGCAGGTATGATATTATTCAATGGTTGTAACCCATTCTCATTTTTTATTAATTTATATTTTAATTTATAATATATTTTATTTATTTATTCATAATGTATTTTATCCTACTGATGGTCAGTTTTGGTACCAAGGGACAAACTTGATATACCAGATATTCTCTGACCTAGACATTTTGAATACTATCACTCTTTCAATTCAGTAATTTCACAGTAGATTGTTCTGTTGTTTGTTTGACATGTCACATTGTTGACTCATATTGATCTTTTAGTTCATAAAAATTATCTGGTGATTTTGAGAGAATGGAAAATTATTCTGAGTTTTTAACTATATCATAATATCTTACAGTTAGAAAATTATTAAATGTTTTAGTAGAGCCTGGAACTTTCTATCCTCTTAATTTTATAGAAGAGGAAACTGAGGCCCAGAGAGTGAAGTTACTTTCTCAGAGTCAAACATATAATGTGGCAGAACAAGGATTCAAATTCCCATCTTCTTATTCTAGATCCAGAATTAATTTACTAAACCACAGAAAGAGTCTTACATCAGTGGCAAATTCTCTTTTTTGAAGGCCAAGTAGGTAATATGCTTAAGTTCACACAGGTAGTCAGAAATAAGGGTGGGCCTGGAACCTAGGTATCTTGATGCTGACAGGAGATTGATTTGAATCATGAAGCGAATGAAGGATTGTCAGGAATCAGGTCGCTTGTGCTTTGCCTGCCACCATTCCAAAAAGAAACACACAAAAAAGGGTTAAAATTACACACAATCTCCCCAAATAATTTAAAATGAGTTATACAAAGTGCTGATGTGATTATAATATATGTAATATATAAAAATATATATAAAATATATAATAATGATAAAACTCAATATAGCAATTGAATCAAAGAATCAGAAGCAACAGAAGTAGAAAAATAAATTAAGCAATATAATGGAGAAGTGTAGAAAACAAAGTTGGAATTTGGCAATGCCAGAAAAAATTACAAGATTAAATAAAAGAATAGTCAAGTGATAGGAACAGAAATATAGAAATAAATATGAATTTATGAAGTCAAAGAAGAACCTGTTAAAATAAGATGTGTGGAATTAATGGATAATTAATGAGCAAAATAATCAATTTGGAGAAAACATAAAATCTCACAAAAGTGATTGTCCTTTTTTCTCTTCCCAGTTGATATTGAGCAGGCTATATCCCTTAGAGATTTTAGGAAACAATGACAGTTAATGTATTAAATCTCACTCTTTATAAATCTATAGTCTTATTTTGATAAAGCAAATCTGATGATATGCCTTTTATTATTTACAAATTTGCCACTATGAATATACTTAGGAGGATTAATGAGAAAGCTAATTCTAATCACAATGGATTCGTGTAGTAGTAAATTTTAAAGTTAAATCTATTATATATATGTGTGTGTGTATAAGAGCCAAATTAATTTCTAAATATAGTACAATACTATCAATTAGTTACTTGCAGAATTATAATATAATTTATTTAGGGAGGTAAAAGGTCAAGAATCTCAAGGTAAATAATGAGGGGGAATAGGAATAAAAGAGGCATAGCATTACTAGATCTCAAAGTATATTTTATAGTAATAATAAAAACTTTTATTCTAGTTGAAGATAGAAAAGTAGATATATGGAACAGAGTATATCAAAAGGATGAAAAAAATAAATGCAGCAGACTGGTATTGGTAAAACCCCAAAACACAACTACTAGTTGCTGGTGACTTTTCCTCTGAGATTATCTTACATCTGTTCTGTGTATATTTGTTCCTAATTATTTACACATTTTCTCCCCATTAAAATTTAAGCCCCATTAGGCTCAGAGCTAATTTTTCTTTTATTTTGTATTTCCACTACTTAGTCCAATCCTTGGCACTTGATAAGTACTTAGTAAATGCTTACTGCCTAAAGTATTTCAAGAGACAGCACTCCCTTTTCAGCAGAATCTGGGAAAACTAGGAAGTATTTTGGCAGACTAGTACTTTATGTCATCTACTACAATGGTTTAGAAATGGACATACTACTTATGTATAAAAGGTGATTTTTAAAAATAGAGGAGCTATACTCTTAAAGAGTATAACAATGAGAAAAGTTTCTTAAGCAAAAATGGATAAATTGGGTCCAAAATGACAGAATAGCCCATTTTAGTTATGTAAAAAATGAATTAATGAAATTAATGAAGCTAGAATGAGAAGGAAAAAATTAATGAAGCTAGAATAAGAAAACAAACAGTAGAGTAAAATGATGTTTACATAAACTTTCTCTGATTAGACTCTGAAATCCAAACTATATAGGGAATTGAGATAGATATAAGCAATAGTTATTCTCCAAAGAATAAGGTTCAAAAGATTTGAATAGTTCGTTAAAGAATTTAAAACTCCAAAGCCATCAGACCTATGAATAGAAGAAAAGGTCACTACTAAACAAAAGATCAAGATAATCATAGAAGATAAAATGAATGATTTTTATTATAACAGAAAGAACAAATCAGTTCTTATTTATTTCAGTGACCAGTCTTCATTCTAGTATGTTTATGTGTATATGTTATTTTAACATGACAAATGTGGGAATTTGTTTTCCTTGCCTATGTATATTTGTTATAAGGATTGTGGTTTTCTTTTTTCCAATGAGTAGCAAGATAGAAGGGAGAGAGAAAAGAGATTTTCAGTAAAAAAAAAGTTATTAAAAATTAATTGCTGGGGCAGCTGGGTAGCTCAGTGCATTGAGAGTCAGGCCTAGAGACGGGAGGTCCTGGGTTCAAATCCAGCCTCAGACACTTCCCAGCTGTGTGACCCTGGGCAAGTCACTTGACCCCCATTGCCCACCTTTACCACCCTTCCACTAGGAGCCAATACACAGAAGTTAAGGGTTTAAAAAAAAGTAATTGCTATATGACAGATTGGTCCAAACACTGATTAAAAAGAGAAGTTAAAGCTAAAGAGCTCTGAAATTTCACCTCCCTCACTCAAAATGACAATGATGATAAAATATGAAAATCATCCATGTTGAAGGGGCTGAGGAAAGATAAATGTATTAATAATCTGTTGATTGAGTTGTCAATTGTTCTAACTTTTCTGGAATAGTTGAGTATTATTTAAGAAAAGACCCTATTCCGTTCTTATGCTTTCGCTCAGAAATCGTCAGCATATATTCCTAAAATATCAGAAAACCATTATAAATACTCAAATATTCATAGTACTATCTTTTTCTACTAGCCAAAATTTAAATATTTGTGAAATGACTGAACAAATCATTGCATAGAAATGTAATAAAATAGTATTGTCCCTTAATAAAGTATAGTTAGGAGAAATTCTAAAAAAGAGAGATTTAAAAAATGTATTTCATTAAGGGTGAAGTAAGAATCAGGGGAAACTATACACAAGATTTGGGGAAAAAGTCAATTCTTATTAATTTCAATGATCTGTCTTCATCCTAAAAAATTGGTAGTGAAACAGAGAAGAGGAGTCTATTTATTTAAAATGTGATATACACTGTGAGATATGATTACTCTGCTTATTGGTTTTGCTTAAATGTTATAAGGGAAGTTTTGAATGGGGTTTGTTAAGGAAAAAGACATATATAAAAACATATATAAATGTTATAAAACACATAAAACCAAACAAAAACAAAATATCAATATAAATGAATAGATTAAATATAAAAAATATTCTTAATTCATATAAGAAACTAAAAAGGGGGGGGTGAGGGTGGGATATCCAAAATGGTGGAATAGAGAAAATACTCAGCTGAAAGTTTTCAATATTTTCTTCTAAACAAATTTAAAATTATCCCTCAAATTTAATTCTAGTGGCAGAGCCAACAAAAAGTCAGAAAGAGACATTCTTGCAGCCAAAGATAACACAGGAGTTCAGAAAGAGAAATCTGTGACATGCAGGAGAAGGCTGGCCAAGAGGACCTAGGGAGATGAAAAAAGAGTAGTGGGTGTAGCTTATGGAGACAGAAGCAGTAGCAGCTTCAGGAGCTCTCAAAACAGAGATTATAAGGGAACCAGGTAACTGGAAAGAAAGAGACTACTGAGTATATCCATGCCAGTGCTGGATGAAGGACCAGATAATTATTGGCAATTTTATTACATACATATATACATATATATGTAAATATATATATTATACACACACACACACACACACACACACACACACACACACACACACACACATTTTGGTCAAAAAGGAGAGGGAGCCTGAGCAACAACTCTTTGACAACTCCATTGTCTATATTCACTTTAAGATCACAGTTCAAGGTGAAAAGGAACACTTTGGGGTAAGAAGGAGTGGAAACCCTTAGTGGCAGTATCACTTCAAGCCTCAAGGGATCAAAGGTCCTGAGGGATGATATCATTTCTCATCTCAAGAAATGAGGATCCCTGAGTAACAGTATTTATTACATTCCCCAAAACTCAGGGGCCCCTCCTGGGCAATAACCAGAATGCAGAACAAGAGAACAGTTACCGCACCTCTCCCCACATTACATCACCTTGGAAGTACCAGAATATCAATTCAAAAATTTTAAGTGAAAAACTAGCAAGGAGATTATAGCAATATATCACAAAATTTGTATGTTACGAACATGTGGTATTTATGCCAAGAATGTTGGGTTGATTCAATATTAGAAAACCTATGAGCTTAAATGGCCATATCAGTATCAATGGATGCAGAAAAAAGTCTTTGATAAAATATAACACTAAAAAAAAAGACACTAGAAAGTGTAGCAGGCAATGGATATTTTATTAAAATGCTAAATAGACTCTATGTAAAGCCAACAGCAAGCATTATCTGTAATGGGAATAAACTTGAAGCCTTTTCAAAGAGATCAGGAGTGAAGCAAGGACATTCATTATTACCACTTTTATTTAATATTGTATTAGAAATACTTGTTGTACCAATTAGACAATAAAAGAAATTAAAGTGATAAAAATAGGCAATAAAGAAACAAAACCATCATTCTGCAAGTATGTTGATATACTTAAGGAATTCTAGAGAATGAACTAAAACTGTTTGAAACAATTAACAACTTCTGCAAATTTGAAGGGTATAAAATAAACCCATGTAAATCATTAGCATTCCTCTGTATTTCCACAAAACCCCAAGGTAGACATAGAAAGGAAACTTTGATTTAAAATAACCAGACAATAAACAATAATTGGTAGTGTATCTGTCAAGATATACTGAAGAATTATATGATCACAATTACAAAACATTTTTCACACAAATAAAGTCATATTTAAACAATTGCAGAAATAGTTACTGTTCATGGGTAGGGTAAGCCAATATAATAAAAAATGACAATTCTGCCTGTTAATTCACTTATTTGGTGCCATACCAATCAAACTACCAAAGATTTAATTTGCAGAGCTAGAAAAAAACAATAAATTTCATCTAGAAGTTCAAGAAAATCAAGGAAACCAATGAAAAAAATATTAAGAAAGAAACCCTAGTATTTCCAGATTATAATTTATATTACAAATTTGAAATAACCAAAGCCACCTGGTACAAGCTAAGAAATAGAGGGGTAGATTAGTGGAATATATTAGGCACAGGACACATAGTACTAAATGACCACAGTAATGGAATGTTTAATAAAAACTGAATATCCAACATTTGGTGTATAAACCCAAAATTTGGCAAAAATTGTTGGAAAACTGAAAAGCAGTTTGGTAAAAACTAGATATAGGCCAAAATTCCACATCATATACTAAGATAAGTTCAAAATGGATAAACAATTTAGACATAGAATCACGAGTAAATTAGAATATGGCTAAATGTACCTGTCAAATCTATGTATAAAGAAAAATTTTACAACCAAACAAGAGAGAGTATTACAAGAAACAGAATAGTTAATTTTCATTTCATGAAATTAAAAAAACAACAAACAACTTTTGCACAAACAAAACTAGAGTAGCCAAAATTAGAAGGAAACAGAAAATTGGGGAAATTTTGTAATGTTTCTCTTATAAAGGCCTCATTTATCAAATATCCATTTCCCAGTTTAAAAAATGGTATAAGGATACGAACTGGCAGTTTTTCAGATGAAGAAATCAAATCTTTCAAGTCATATAAAAATGTTCTGTGTCACTACTGATGACAGAAATGCAAATTAAAACAAATCTGAGATACCAACTCATACCTATCAAGTTAACATGACAAAAAAGAAAAATGCTAAATTCTGGAGGGGATCTAGAAAAAATTAGGACAATAATGCACTATTAGTAGAATTGTGAACTAGAGCAAACATTCTGGAGAACAATTTGGTACTAGCTCCAAATATCTAGAAAATTGCACATACCCTTTGTCCCAGCAATACCACTACTAGATCTGCATCCCCAAAGGATGAAAGAAAATAGAAAGTGACCTATTTGTACAAAAATATTTATATCTTCATGGTGACAAAGAATTTGAAATTATGAAGATGCACATAAATTAGGGAATGGCTAGATAAGTTGTAGTATACAATTGTGATGGATTATAAGAAATGAGAAGCAGGATATTTTCAGAAAAAAACTGGCAACAAAATCATGCAAAGTGAGCATTCTATGTAGTACCAGGAATATTGTACAAATAATCAACTGTGAAAAACTTAGCTACTCTACTGGTGACAATGATCCAAGACATTTCCAAAGTACCCATGATGGAAAATGCTATCCAAGTCAAGAGGGAAAATTTATGAATTCTGAAAGCAGATTGACACCCATTTTTTAAAACTTTATTTTGTTTATTTGCTTATGTTTATTTGGTTGTTTGGTTTTATTTTCTTCTGCAACTTAGCTAATATGTTTTGTATGATATTATGTATATAACCTATATAAAATTGTTTGCCTTCTCAAGGAGTGGGAGGAGTGGTAGGAAGAGAATTTGGAACTCAAAATTTTTAAAAATGGTTCATTTTTTCACACAATTAAAAAATAAATAATATTAATAAGAAGAAACTGAAAATATTGTAGCTGCCAATTACTGAGTAATCGGACACGCAAGAAGATCTGTGATTTTTCTGATGTGTTTTTTCCTTTAAATAATTCACATCATGGTAATTCATCCTGTCTATTTTATGTGGCTCATGCCAATATCAAAACACAATTTGCTACACTAAGGTCCACTCAAAATGTTGGAATACTTTTGTGATTATAATTAAAAAGAATAATTTAGCATGATATCAGTATCATAGCAGAAACATATAATCTTCTTTACATAAATTATATGTATGTTGTTAATGGATTTGCACAATTTACAAATTTATTTTAAGTACACTATTTTGAAGTTTCCTATTCAGAATAAGAAGCTCAGTTGGAACCTGGGACAAAGTAAGAAATATCAATCAACAGACATTCATATTCGATATAGGGCACAAATGCCACTAGCAGCAGGAGAATAGTTCTTGCCTTAGGGATAATGAAGGTATAGGTATCTACCAGAATTTGAAATCTCACTAAAACTTGCTCATCATTTTTCTTAGTTGTAACATAGAACAGTAGTAACAAAGAAGGCAACATTATATAATGATTAGAAGCCCAGTTTCTGAATCAGGATGACTGGTGCTCTAGTTATACCTTTTACATATAGAGGCTATGTGACCTAGACCCAAACATTTAACCTCTAAGTTCCCTGGACCATTTTCTAAGACTATAAATTGTGGAATGGTTGCACATCTTCATTGGTGGAGTTATTTCACTGGGTATTCTTTACATGGATGAAGTCATAGATCCAAGAAACACCGTGAACACAAAATATAACAAGGTCCCAACATCAGTGGTAATCAGTATCATTAGCATCATATTTACTGATATTTAGACACATTGAATAACCCTTGTGCATTCATAGGAGTTATATCTCCTCATATTAAATGCAGATGGAATGCGTGCTTACACATGAAAAGCATGATTAAGTTCAGTCCTGAATCTTTATCTTTCAGTCAATTTGTATACTGTCACTAACAGGAAGCAGATGAAAATGCATTTGTGTAGTAACCCTCAGTTACAAGGTCCCAACAGTAAAATTAGTTATGTGATAAATTCTCATCATTTATCATAAAAATGAAATCTAAGGTCTACAGCAAGGACAACACTCACAATCTGTCAATAACGTCACTAGACAATGAACTAGTCAAATCTTCCCACCTTTAATACAAAAACTGCTTTCTTTTTTTCTTTTTTTTTAAATTTAAACATTTATTAATAATCATTTTTAACATGGTTACATGATTCATGCTCCTACTTTCCCCTTCACCCCCCGCACTCCCCCCACCCATGGTCAACGCACATTTCCACTGGTTTTGTCATGTGTCCTTGATCAAGACCAATTTCCAAATTGTTGGTGGTTGCATTGGTGTGGTAGTTTCGAGTCTACATCCCCAATCATGTCCACCCCAACCCATGCGTTCAAGCAGTTGTTTTTCTTATATGTTTCCTCTCCTGCAGTCCTTCCTCTGGATGTGGATAGCATTCTTTACCATAAATCCCTCAGAGATGTCTTGGGTCATTGCATTGTTGCTGGTACAGAAGCCCACTACATTCGATTTTACCACAGTATATCAGTCTCTGTGTACAATGTTCTTCTGGCTCTGCTCCTTTCGCTCTGCATCAGTTCCCGGAGGTCTCTCCAGTTCGCCTGGAACTCCTCCAGTTTATTATTCCTTTTAGCACAATAGTATTCCATCACCAGCATATACCACAGTTTGTTCAGCCATTCCCCAATTGAAGGACATACTCTCCTTTTCCAGTTTGTTGCCACCACAAAAAGCGCAGCTATAAATATTTTCATACAAGTCTGTTTATCTATGATCTCTTTGGGGTACAAACCCAACAATGGTATGGATGGATCAAAGGGCAGGCATTTTTTTATAGCCCTTTGAGCATGATTCCAAATTGCCAGCCAGAATGGTTGGATCAGTTCACAACTCCACCAGCAATGCATTAATGTCCCAATTTTGCCACATCCCCTCCAGCATTCATTACTCTCCCCTTCTTTCATTTTAGCCAATCTGCTAGGTGTGAGGTGATACCTCAGAGTTGTTTTGATTTGCATTTCTCTAATTATTAGAGATTTAGAACACTTTCTCATGTGCTTATTGATACTTTTGATTTCTTTATAAGAAAATTGCCTATTCATGTCCCTTGCACATTTATCAATTGGGGAATGGCTTGATTTTTTATACAATTGATTTAACTCCTTGTATATTTGAGTAATTAGGCCCCTGTACAGTTCTTATTTCTTGATTCTTTTCTCTGAATAGGTAGTTAAATTTAGAGGTTGTTTTTTCCAATTCATTGGTTTGTAAGAAAATTTATTGGGGAGTCCCTTAAAGAAGAGCTTTTCATAATTTTCATGAGTTTCCCAATCAACATGTTGAGATTATAGAGCATGGACTTTTATTTAGGCATATCTGTAAGATACCTTCCCATGGCACATTGATGAGGGAATACAGGGAAATTAAGATGATTAGCTAACTGACTTTGGGGAATAGACACCTTGGAGGAACTGCCTCTCCCTGTGGTATATAAAAGCTGAGAATCAAGATTGATCTTTTTCATTCTCTTATGTCTTCTCTAGAGAGGGGAGGAAGGACCTGGATATGTATAGACTTTTAAGACTTGGAGTTTTTCTGCTCGTCAACTAAGGAAAGCAAGTATCACAAGGTTGGTAACTGGAATGGGTCTAAAAGATGAGCCCTTAAAAAAAGAAAATCCAAAAAGAAGATAAAGGGTGAGCATCTTCCCTCTGTAGCTTAGAGGCTCAATGAGTCTGAGAGAAAAGCACATTGCTGAGGCTTATTTATTTAGATGCAGAATGTGAGGTTGTGTGGCAGTTTGAGCTGTAACCAGTTGCCATTTTTCTCTTCCCAGGCCACAGGGAAAAGATGGCAAGATGAAGCGGATGACCAGAGGCATAGATTGTTATTATTGATAGTAACTGATCACAAACTAAACTATTCATTTCCCTCACCCCCTTAGACTTGGGACTCTCACTTGTTTCAAAATTTCAAAACTGTGTTTTAAACTGTTTCTAATGGAAATTACTCCTTATATATTTCTGTAATCAGATAGGAATTTGTATTTCATTTTGTCCAATAGTTCAGAGTTTAGGACCACAAAGAGCTCTGGGAGTAATATGAAAAATAGACTTATTCTATTGTGTGATTTGGAAACTAGCTTCCTACCTCACCCCATTTTGGGGGAAGTTTTTCCTCTCTTTAATTGGGGCATAATCTTGAAATGTTGTCATTTTTATATTAATCATTCAAGGCAGAATTAACATAAAATTGGGCCTTAGAGGCAATATGAGTGTAACCTGTTGTTGGCCATGTAACTCACGTTTCGGTCTTACAGAGCACAATGTGCCCCTTGCCTTCCTCCATTAGTTTCATCACCACTTCTAAGATTCTGCATTTTTCATCTTTCACCTTCTTTTGGAATTTAAGAAGTATGTGGGGAGAGATTTCTCACTTTCATCATCCTCCCTAGGAGGAGCCGTTATCTACCCACAGCAGAAACACATAGCTGAGGCAAACAGAGAGGAAAGATTCTGGGAATCAATCTTCATAGCTCAGTAGATGGTAGCAATTGTATCATTACTAGATTTTCTAGAGATAGCAGCAGGTATCTCAGAAACATCACTCAATCTGAAACTGTAGTTCATGACAATATTTTTTAATTGCAACTTCTGTTGGGGAGTGGGGCTGAGGGAGAGGTTCAATTCCACTAGGAGTATGATCTAGGTTTTTAATCAAATCAGGAAGATGTTGTGGGAAGTAATTTGTGAATAATCCCAATTTTGGGAGTTGCCAATATTAAGGGTTTAGAGACTAGACTTTTAGAGCAAGAGTTCTTAACTTGGTATTTGTAAATTTATTTAAAATATACATATTTTGATGCCTTTATACCAGTAGCACTGGCTTCTTTTTAATATTAGAATTTAAATTATCATCTAAAGTATCATTCTGAGAAGAGTTTCAGAGGTTTCCCCACACTGCAACAGGGGTCCATGAAACACACACACACACACACACACACACACACACACACAACACACACATCATATTAAGAACTCCTTTTCTTCTTGAAGAAAGATGAGTATCATCTGTGTCCCAGTTGTGATTAGACATCTTGTGCAATGGCTAACTCATGTCCTTAGGGTTCAGATAAACAATTCCTTTGATAAAAGCATTTCACCAACTCCAGGGTAAAAACAATACCCCCAGGTGGTAAAAAGCTAGTATATACTAGTAAAAGTAGGAAAAAGCCAAGAGCAAGAAGATTAAAAAACAGGCAGCAAAGGAGTTCCCTCAAGTCTCAGGAGTATCTCCATCAAGTCTTAAAACTGTTTTTTCTATCCTCATTGCCCAAAGGGCTCACAGCTGGGTCCCAGATCAGAATGCCTAAGGACAAAGTTAACTCAGGTCTGTTCCACAGATTCATTTATTATCACAATACTGTCTGGCATTGTGGAAGTGTGGAGGTTAACTTATGTTACCCCAGTTCTGTGAGTGTCCTAGACAACAACAGCCTCTGTAGTCCCTGAATAGCATCCCATCTGAAGAATAAAGTCTGTTTGAGCCATAAAGACCTGAGAGGAAATCGATTCTTTGTTCAATAGTCTCCAAAGTATGTTTAACATGGACTCTAAACCACTTGGTGACACCACGAATCCAGAAGGAGTAAGAGACAGAGGAAGGTCATCTGAATGCTAGGGAATTTGCCCTTCATGAAGTTAACAGATGGGCTATTTGAGCTTGTGTGGTTTTTTATCCATTTATAGGCCCCTCTGAGTCCTTTGAATCTTACACATATTTTGTGGGGTTTAATAAAGACTAACTTGCAGCAATATATACTTGCAATATACATTTAAGTCCTTGAGTACTTGTATGGGAGCTAGAGATCTCTTCTACCATCCATAAGCCTGTCAAAGTAAATTTCCTAAAGTACACATTTGACCATTTTATTCCCCTCCTCAGTAAACTTCAGTAGTTTTCTATTACTTTAGCATCAGAAATGAACTTTTCTGTTTGATATTTAGAGCCCTTCATGACTTGGCCATTTCCTAACTCTTCAGTCTTTTTTTTTAACATATTACTCCCCGACTTATACTTTTTATTGTCAAACCTATTAGTTTACTTGTTGTTCTGTTTACACAATATTCTATCTCCTATTTCTGTGTCTTTGTATTGAGTGCCCATCCTGCTTCTCTAAGAGAGAGAAGCCCCCCTGCCCCACTTGTGTATGAGAAAATTGATGTAAAGCACTTTACAAATCTAAAAGAACTATATAAATTCCAATTTGTTGTTGTTGGTACTGTTATTTTTATCATCCTACAGTCAACAGATTTTCAAATTGATGGTTATTTCCTTCTCTGATACCTCTAGTGCACTAGTTCAAGTAATGTTGGTAGAGCAATATAGAAGTGTTCTGGTATTTAATAATCAGGGTCTCCCAGAGCAGAAAGGAATTTACATTTAAGTTAATATACATTTTTAACAATTCGTTAAGTCTAGATAATCAACAAAATGTTAAGCCAAGCCCTAACTGGAGGCGTTTGTGGTTTTCTGAGGTATAAATGTTTACACTGATAACAATTACTCCAGTACAACCTGAGCTCTTTCCTAACTGAAATGCTCTCACTCCTGTCCTCTACAAACCTCAGAATCCCTAGTTTCACAAGAATCTTCTTACATGCCATATTCTCAAAAAGGACTTTCATGATTACCCACCACCACCACCACCACATATCTTAGCTACTAGTCTCTCCCCATTCCCTGTTACTTTGTGTCTGCTTTATATGTGTCATATATATACTTTAAATGTGTCTCATGCAAACTTGATACATACATGTTGTCCCTACCATTAGAATGTGAGCTCTTTGAAAGCAATTTGTCAGCTCTTTGTGTTCCTCGTGCTTAGTCAGTGACAGGTAGTAAATGTTCAATAAATTCTTGTTTGATAATTTACCAAAATTTGGGGAAAACCTAGAATTGAGCTATCCTCTAAAAATATTAGGGATATTTCTTGGGACAACTACAAATGAAAGCGAATAGTTAAAGAAAGATTAAATTATCTTTTTGGTAATACTCTCATCCACTCCTCACCAGATCAAATTGAGACCTTGAATTCATGGTTCTTTAGGAGATACTGGGCAATGGATTAGATCTTAGGATCTATGGTAAGGTGGTTGATCAGGGGATTCCAACCCAGTTGGCTTACACAATCTCTTCCTCAGAATCCCAAATTACTATATGCATAGAAAAAAATACCAACAAACCAGGGAAAGAAATTTCTCTTGCTAGGAAATGGCATACCAATCCTTATAAAGAATATATGCTAATGGAACACTTTTTCCTTGATGGACTTTGAATATTTTATTTTGTTCAATGAAGAGAAAAAATATATTTTATCCTCTCCAAATAGTAGTGCTTCCCTGTTGGTGAAAATTAAGTTAATTAACTTTCTCAAGCAGTTTTCCCAGTAGAATATTTAAATCCTTTTACAAATCAGCATATGTGTAGTATTTAGAGCTAGAAAGGACTTAAGAAATGGCTTTCAAAAAAAGGCAAATGAATTTTAAGTTTAATCTTCATTATTAACATTATCTTCATCACTTTCTTAAGGCTAGACAAACAACAAAACAATAAATCAAATCCTGAATAATAGAATTTTCCAATTTCTGGTGTCTACATTTTCATATTAAAAATTTAACAATCAGCTCTCTTGAGCCTGTTCCAGCTGGCTACAACATACCCCTGCTTGAATCCTTCTTTTTCACAACTCTTAAAATTACTCATTTTAAATTTTGGTATTAAATTTAAATCCCAAATGCATATTGAAGAAATACTCTGAGGCTTCTGATGACATGTAATCCATGAATTGTTTGTATACATAAAATGTACAATCCCTGCCCTCCCACAATAACCAATCAATTAAAAAGATTGACTGAAAAAGCTTAATCATTTTGTGAGTGGTTTTTCAGGACTCTTTCCTTAGTAACACAAACAGATTTCACAATATGATTTTTGATAAGTGTCCAAATAGATTTTAAAACTAAGTCAATTGAACTGTTCTTTAGAGAGTCCAGTGTTCATTCCAGCCATCTGTATCACTAAAAAGGCAACAAAACAACACATTTGTCTCTTGAGGTCTTTATAGATTTTTTCCCTTAAAGATGTAAAAAAGGTTACATATTTCCGTGTGACCTTAGTTGTCTAATTAAAACCAAATGAAATACTTCAGAAACAATTTTTCCAGTGGTATTATGCAACTGAGATTTATGCAGAAGTGTGGAAGTAAAAACATTCTTTTGGCATAATAATTTCTATTTAAAGGCCACCAAATGTTTCTAAGAGATTGTATTTGGTCGTTAGGATCTTGGCATCCATTTTTGTTCTATGGAAAGATTTTTTTTCTGGCCAACATTCCTTGTTTGATAATGAGTAACTGCTGTCCCTGGACAGAGCCATCTTCCCATCTGTACTAGCCTTAACTGCCATGGACTTCTGGTTGATTCTTAGATTGAGCTTTGCATACTTAATAATTTTTCTTACTGTGCTTATTTTTGCAGTTTAGAGCAAGCAATTACTTCCTTTTATGAATACAAGTAACATCATAATATATTTTTGTTCTTCTTGATTATATATATATATGTGTGTGTGTGTGTGTGTATAATAATAAAAAGGCAAATTCCACACGTAAAACAATACTTCCTTTTTTTTCTTTCTGAGAATTTAAAATGTAAAATTTTACCTATTCCATAGTGCTTTTTTATTTCATTTAGTCTTATATTTCATTGAAACATTGGAGTGGAAGCTTTGTCTGTAACTTGTCTTACGTAACTGACTGGTGTAGGTTGAGTCACTTGCCCATGGTCACATGTCTATTGTGCCAGAGCAGGAATTTCAATTTCAGTCTTCTTGACTCAACTACATTTTCTTTTTCTGTGGGGATATGGAAATGTAAAAACATACAGATTGTATGTATGTGTTTTAGTTGATATAGTCTATTATAATGTAGTATTAGAATAAAGGATAATATGCCTAATAATTCTCTTCTAAAGGATCTGAGGCACTCTACATTGCTGTGTTAATAGAGGACATTATCTGATTTATAGTGTAATCAAATCTATGGTGTAAGTTGGAAGCTATATAATAATATGATTAAAATATTAATACAGTAAAAATATATTATTTTGAATTAATTCCATTTCTCTTTTCCCTTCTCTTGAACTATATCCACTTCCTGAGCACAGAGCATAAGCGACTTTGTAAATAAGTAGCTTCAGTTTCATTTCTAAGCAACAGTGAAACTACCCACTTGGTAAAGCAGTAAATAACTAAATAAAGCCTTTAATGTTTTTTTAATTGGAGAAGTTCCAACAAAGACCAAAATTAAAGAGTTGGTAAGTAGAGGAAAGAACAAAGGAGGTGGGGCTTTTTAGGCTAGAGAGGACAAGCCTAAAAGAAAATTAATTACTTATTATAGTGGATAAAGGTTGTTTTTGTGAGTAGGCTGAAAAGTTATTCCCTATGTTTGCATAAGGCCAGTCAAAGAAGAATGGATTTAATAAAGAAGGAGGATCTTGGGTTCAATCCATACCTGAATAATTTTAAGACATTAAGGATGGTTTGCCTGGAGAAGAGAAGATTTAGGAGGATACAGAAAAAAATATTCAATTAAAGAGTTATCATTTGGAAGAGGCTTGTTTGGCTTGTATTCAAAGAAACAATGGGTTAAAGTTAAAAAGCTAAAATTTAGGCTTGATTTAAAGAAAATAACTCCTAAAATTAGAGATATCCAAAAATATAATGAACTGGCTCCCACTGGATATCTTAAAATAGGTGAGGGAGAAGGAACTGGATAATCTTGTTAAGTATGAGGAAGAAGAGATTCTTGCAGGGTATGTTGGCCTACTGCCCCCTTTCCAGAAAAAATATTACTTAGTGCCCCTGGAAATTAATTTTTTTAAGTTTTAATAGCAACTAATAGGAAAGATAAATGCACCCGTGGTCATCACTGCCCTTCTGAATTGCTGCAGCACCCACCAGGGGGCCGTGGCACCCACTTTGGGAATCACTGGGCTATCTTAAGTTGTCTTGTATCTCTATGATGTTATGATAGAGTCTTCAATCTTCTGGCTGAAATATCCATAGTTCTTTCAGCTATTCCTTCAATGATATTATTTTGAGTTTCTCACCAAACTCTCCTCAAAATACATTCTATCTCCTCACTGTCCCATTAATAAGTCACCCAGAATGGGATCATCTCTTTCACCCTGGATACTATAATTTTTATGTGTAGCCTAGAAAAAAATGGCAAATCACAACTCCAGTATATTTGCCAAGAAAACACCAAATTGGGTCATGAAGAATAGGAAAAAGACTGAAATGACTGAACAAACAAAGAATAACAACAACATGTGGAGCTAGTAAGAGTGAGAAGTCATGAGGGATGCAAAGGTAAAAATCTTAACTAGGAGAATGATGGCCTCTCTGCACACAGGGAAGTGGAGAAGATGATTTGGCTTAAGATAAAAGATAATGATTTGGGGCAGCTGGGTAGCTCAGTGGATTGAGAGCCAGGCCTAGAGACGGGAGGTCCTAGGTTCAAATCTGGCCTCAGACACTTCCCAGCTGTGTGACCCTGGGCAAGTCACTTGACCCCCATTGCCTACCCTTACCACTCTTCCACCTATAAGTCAATACACAGAAGTTAAGGGTTTAAAATTTAAAAAAAAAAAAAAAAAAAAAAGATAATGATTTCTGTTTTAGACATGTTGAGTTTGCCATGTCTAGAGTTTAAAATGTCTAGTGATCACTGAAGAACTAAAATTAGGAGAGACAGGGATTGTTTGTATAGAAGAATGAATGAAAGAGGATTTATTAAATGATTACTGTATGCCAAGCATTGTTATAAGCACTGTGGATATAAATATAAAAATAAGAAACCCCCTATCATTAAGAAGCTTACATTCTTATGAGACAGGCAGCATATATAGAAAGGTGCTAGCTAGGGGAAAGCGTTTTGTTTTGGGAAGAAACAGACATTATGAATGGAACTTTGGGACAGTGGGTTTGAATTCCCTTTTAAAAGGCAATGATAGCATTTACGTGGTTGTACTTCCCAGAGAAAAAGGTGAGAAGGAGGGATAGTATGGTATGCAAACCAGTAGACAAGGTCCCAGAGACTCAGGCTGAATCACTTAGCTTTTCTTCATAACGATTTCTCTACCTATATAGTGTAGGAGCTGACTAGCTCACCATTAAAATGTGAAGTTCCTTGAACTAATCCTGTAATCTCCATTCTCTTCACCATCCCAGTTATTCTTCTCTGGACATACTCCAATTTATTCATATTCCTCCTAAAATATGGCATATATAATTGCATAGAATACTCTAGACATAATGTGACCACAACAGAGGGTCGATTTCCTTCATTATTCAAAGCTTATTTGTATACGGGTGAAGGTTCCTGCTACTCTAATCCAACATATAAGTTATGGATTTCTCAAAAGAGTCAAACAATAAATTGCCTCTACCATAATTAATGGAATTAACAAGATACTTTTTGCAATGATGCCTTTGTCATGTGAGGATGCCTTTTTATTGAATTAATCAAAGGTATAAAATTGGCATAAACAATTTTAAGATAACTTCTTGAATCAATCTATCAGAAGCATAAATTACATACCAACAAACCTTTAATCAATTTAGAGGGAGGGAAGAATTTTAAGCCTTTGAATGAAATGAGATGGAAAAACAGGAAATAGATTGAGATTGGTTGAATAAAATAACTTATTTTCTGTTGTGCTTAAATAAAACAGAAAGTCAGCTAGGAATTCAATATTCCAATTGCACAACAGTGTAGTGTTGGAACAATTCTAGGCCAAACCTGGAAAATGAATTACCTATATGAGAAGTAGTGGGACAAATATTTATCTCCCTTTATTGCTTGTCCAGAGAAACCTTGATTATTTATAGGTCAGAAGATCCTTTTTTATACAGATATTGGTTGGTAATGTGTTTGAGTCTGCTCACACACATCATGAATGTATGTATTGTCTTTTTTGCATTTTATTGTATTTTTAAAAATCTTTTCCATGGTTACATGATTCTTGTTGTCTCCCTCCCTTCTTCCCTTCCCCCAGAGTTGACAAGCAATATCACTGGGTTATACATATATTATCTCTCAAAACCTATTTCCATAAAATTCATTTTTGTTAATAGAGAAGTATTTAAAACCAAAATCCCAACTCATATATCCATATAAATGAATTATAAATTATATGTTTTCTTCTGGATTTCCACTTCCATAGTTCATTCTCTAGATGTGGATAACATTCTTTCTCATAAGTCCCTCAGAATTGTCCTGGATCATTGCATTGCTATTAGTAGCAGTCATTTATATTTGATGATCCCATAATGTTCCAGTTGCTATGTATTATGTTCTCCTGGTTCTGCTTATTTCACTCTGCATCAGTTATTGTAAGTTTTTACAGTTCTTATAGAAATTCATCAACTGATCATTCCTTATAGCACAATAGTATTCCATCACCATCATATACCACAATTTGTACAGCCATCCCCCAGTCAAAAGACATTCTCTCATTTTCCAAATTTTTACCACTACAAAAAGTGCAGCTATAAAAATTTTTGTACAAACGGATCCATTCCCATTTTTTAAGATCTCTTTAGGATACAAACCTAGTAATGGGATTGCTGGATCAAAGGGTATGCATTCTTTTAAAGCCCTTTGGGCATAATTTCCAAATTGCCTTCTAGTATGGTTGAATTAATTCACAACTCCACCAGCATGCATTGTCTTTTAAGTGGCCATAAATGAGTCTTA
Source organism: Gracilinanus agilis (assembly GCF_016433145.1). NCBI lineage: Eukaryota > Metazoa > Chordata > Mammalia > Didelphimorphia > Didelphidae > Gracilinanus > Gracilinanus agilis. The sequence continues at coordinate 444,946,398 of NC_058133.1, forward strand.
GTTTTACTGTATCACCTGAGTGATAATTCTATTAAAAAGTTGAAACTTTGTTTCAGGAAAAATAGTGTTATTAAAAGCAGTACACATTATTCAAAAGCTAATTCAGGCCCCTTTCCTGTTCAATTTTGGAAATAGCACATTGTCTTATCAAAGAATTGGTCAAAGATATATATATATATATATATATACCAATATATATATATATACCAATGTACCAGCTCTATGAACTCTCTATCCAACTGTATATCAAAGCACGGACAAATAATCTTTATCTACCTGTGTACGTGATTTTGAGTAATAAGTGACTTTATTTTAGAAAATTCTCCACTGTTCAGAAATTTGTTACAAATAATATATTATCCTCAAACATGAACATATAAAGAATCTCACAATAAGTGTGGAATCCTTTATCCATTTGTACTCTTCATTTGACATCTTTTTTTTTTAAACCCTTAACTTCTGTGTATTGGCTCCTAGGTGGAAGAGGTAAGGGTAGGCAAAGTCAAATGACTTGCCCAGGGTCACACAGCTGGGAAGTGTCTGAGGCCAGATTTGAACCTAGGACCTCCCGTCTCTAGGCCTGACTCTCAATCCACTGAGCTACCCAGCTGTCCCGTTGACATCTTTCTTGACTGATCACATATATCTCTCTGTGTGAATTCTTTCTTGATAAGGATAATCAAAAGCTCACTGAGTTATAAGTATATACTTATAGGAAAGTACGTCATTGTTTTTTGGGAGCTGCACCTATTCTATCACCTTAATAAATACCCCTCTGAGTCTGCCCGACAAAATGATACTCAGCCAGTGATCAGGGCATCAAGAATAATGGCCAGGACTCAAGAGCTATGACACTAAAAATGACATTCCATTAGCCTTTTAGAGGATCATTTACAACCCTGAGGGGATGTAGTATCTGAGTTCTGGTGACAACTTATGAGGTTAAATGGAAATTGAAATAATTGCCTCAATATATACTATACAATTGCATATTATTTTCATTTTGTTGTTAAGATATTTATAGTGTTAAGTGATTCTGTCTGTTTTTATTTTTTCTGCTTTACTTTGCATCACCTCATATGAAGCTTCCAGTGATTCTCCAAATTCTTCATATTCATTATTTCTTACAACATAATAATGTTGTAATATATTCTTGTAGTACAATTTTATTCACTTCCCAACTATTCCAAGTAGATACTATGAGTACCAACTTTCTTTCAATTCTTTGTTACTACAAAATTACTGTAATGAATATTTTATTTCTATGAGCCCTTGACATCACTTGTTCTAAAAGGATATATACTAACTCTTAGTCATGACCATCTCTTCCCTCATGGAAATGATTTAAAAAATCCTTTTAATATGCCTTTGTAGAATTTTATGAAAAATCAAAGTTATTATTCAGTCTATAGTATAAAGCATTCTCCTCTTTCTATTTTTAAAAATGGAAACAACCTGCCCCAGACCATCTGGGAATTGTTCTCATTGGTTTCAACAATCATAAGTCAGGATTTCAGCATTAGTCATAGTGGAACTAGTGTCAGCAATGTTAAAAATTTGGATATTTTCTTCCCTTGTTGAGGTATATGGATTTCACCATACGTCAATTAGAAGGAAAATGTTGTGTCAACTGGGATAGTTACACAATTGTGCAATCCTAAGCGAATAGTCAAAAATGAAAACACCCAAACCCAAAAAGACAAAACTTAGAATAACACAAATTTTGTTTGTATGAAACTCTAGAACTGTGGCCAATACTTACAGAATAAATTTTGCAATTCATTAAAGCAAATAACTAGCCCCTAAGTCATTTTATTCTAACATGTTGTAGGAAAAAGAGAAATAGATTTGGAGTCAGAAGGCTGAGGTTAAAGTTTCTGCTTTTCTATTTACTCCTTGTGTGCTTAACTTCTTTTGTTACTTAACTTCTTTTGAACCCATTTTCGTTATCTTTAAAAAGACAGTTGACTAGCTCTATAGGAGCCCATTCCTACTCTAAAATCCCATGAAGTTTCACCTTGAAGATATTTGGATCCAAGATGGATTTTAATCCATGTATTCAATCTGCCAATTCACTTGAATTGGAACAATTCCAATGAAATCTGTACTTCTCTGTAACTAAAATAGCAGATCTGAAAGGTGAAAAATTCAGTTAATCATTGATATGTTTTCTCTACACAATATTTAGAATTGTTAGTATGGACAGAAAGTATGGATAATAGACTGAATATTTTATTTCCTATCCAGATGGTTTGGCATCATGAAGAGGCAGCTGCAGTTTAAAGGTGAATGCAATAGTAGCTTTCTTCACAAAGGAATGATTACAAAAAATCATGCCATTCTTTCCTTCTTTCAAAAAATGTGTCAGGAACTTGTTTCTAAAAGCTTAGTTGACTTTGCAAGGAATATAATTATTAGAAAACAAAACTTTAAAGGCTATTCTCTCTGTCATGTTAAAAATGTTTTTTTTCTCCTACTTGGGAAATGCAATACTCTTATCTGCTAGGAGAAACCTTGATTCTAAGCCTTCCTTGTATGAATGTCTCATTTCCATTTGCTTGTCGTTCTGAATACAAATTTTACTTAGTAATCAATCAGTGTTTAATTACTGCTCAAGTAAACCCTTGTAATCAGACTTGCTGTAAAAATGTTAAGGTGTGTGAAAAAACAGAAGGTAATGTGTTTTTCCCCTCCTTTCCTTGATATGCCTCTGCAACTCCTATTAATACTAATAGGAGGCACAGCTGGTCATCAACAGGATTATAGGTTGCTGTTTAAATAACATTTTATTTTTACACTTTATCGAGATTCACACATTGAAATCAGGTGGACAGGTTTTTTTCTTCTTGTTGAGCAAGTTTCACCCACTGAAAAGAAGAGATTCAGGGGGGGAAATTGAGTCCAGCATTTTTTATTTTAGGAATAAAAAGGCTCCAGATCCAAGCAGCAGCATTTCCTTCTATAGCCAGTCTGTCATATTCTTTAGCACCAGCTGGAGTTCCATTTCTAATTTGCTGTGAAGAATTAAGTGATTTGAGACCCATGCCCTGGAGTATTTGACCTCAGAAACCAACTTAGTTGGTTCTTAAATCCCTTGGTTAGAAAATTTCTCCAAAATTTATTTGAACTAACAATAGTTAACATCCTCTACAGAAGAGTAGTAAACAAAAGATAAATCAGACTACAACTTTACAGCCATAAAAATAAGTACACAATAAAATATTAAGTAAAATAGCTTAGGGAGACTAATATAGAGTTCAAGGCATCAGTAATGGGATAACAGAAAATTTGAATCTTAAGGTTATTAGTTCAAGTGCAAAAACAATAGAGTAGCAATGAGGATTATTATTAGTTTATAATTGTGGTTTGGTAGCATATGTGAACTATGTAATTGCTCCCAACTACAGGTCTTTGAAGTCAGAGAAAACTTTTCCCAGAAGCAAAAATAACCATTGCATCTAACACCAAGGTGCCATGTTGTATTGGATCCTGGAAAAGAAAATATGGAAGAAAGTCAGAATGGAGAATGAAAAAGAATGCACTTTTCTAAGGGCACCCAAGGCTCATCCTCTACTTTGATAGCTTCTATCATTTCTTCTGAACCCCACATTTTGCCTCCTTTCCTATGGTAGTCTGAATCTACTTTAATCTATTGATCCTACAAGGAAAATCTCATGTCTGATTGTTCCATGAAGCCTTTCCCCCTAAGATCCAGATGACATATAGTTTCTATGCTTCTGACCTTTCCAAAAGACCACTTATAGAATTTATGTGCCAGAATGGATAAAATTCTAAGTCATAGGACCAGGGCTTCATCTCCCCCTTTACTATGTTTTATCTGCATAACATCTCTTGAGGTATATAGATTAATGGTATATAAATTAATCAATTAACCAATATTTTATTAAGCACTTACTCTGTGCTAGGTACTTGGATAAGTTTTGGGAATACAATGAAAGGCAATAATAGTGTCTACTTTCAAGATAATTATATCCTAATGGTGGGGGGAAATCTAAATAACTAGCACATATATATCTGTATAAATATTCATGCATATGTAAGTACATATACACATATCCATATTTTACAGGTGTGCAAAATTGTGTATGTATGTGTACATACATACAAACACGCATACACACACATAGCATATGGTAAGTGATCTTATAGGGGAAGGCATGAGCAGGTTAGGGGTGGAGGCTGGAAAAGGCAGTCTGAGAATATAGAATCTGAGTCTTGACATGAAAGAAGTCAGGGGATGAGGAAGGATAGCATTTTGGACTTAGAGTCAAGAAGTTATTGTTGTCATTTTTCAGTCTTGTCAAATGCTTTGTGACCCCTTTTGGGATTTTCAAGACAAAGACACTGTAGTTCTTTTCCACTTCCTTTTCTAGCTCATTTTATAGATGAAGAAACTTATGCAGAGTTAAGTGACTTGTGCCAGGTCACACTGTTAGTAGGGATCTGAAACTGGATTTGAACTCAGATCTTCCTGACTACATGACTGGCACTCTATAAATTATATCACCTAGTTCCCAAAGTAAATTGGACTTAAATCCTGTTTCTGGTACTCTAATTATGGCCTCTATGAGATCTAGTTTTTACTTCTGTAAAATGGTGACAAAAAAGAATGTTTGAGAATCAAATAAGATAATATATATCAAGTACTTATCAATCTTAAGAACTGTGACACATCTCTCCAATCCCGCTAGTCTTTACTAGGAAAATAATAACTTTACTACTTTCAATGGGTTATTATTACATAGAAGGTTGTAAATGTATATAAATGAGTCATTATTATTTTTCACATGTTGATATATGGTTACAGTCCCCAGTTTAGAAACATCTTTTATATACTAACACTTGCCCAAATTAGATGGCCACAGGCCAGGGACTTCCATCCTCTTAGTGTTACTGGTAGGTATTTTCTGACCTCCTCCTTCTTTGCCAGTCAGTTGTTTATTGAACAAATATTTATTCAGCATGCTATGCATGTCTGGGACCGTAATAAGCCCTGGGGATTCAAAAATAAAAGCATCAAAAAGTTCATATTCTAATTAGAGAGACCACTTTCATCACTACAGATAATGAAACATTATTGAACATCCCTACAAAATCTCCCAGCTTCTAGAGGCAGTAGAGGTAATGGATAGAGCATTTGGACCTTTGAATCAAGAAAAAGTTCAGATAGCTAATCTCAGACACTCTCTAGTTATATGACTCTGGGAAAGTGATTTAATCATAATGTGTCTCAGTTTTCTTAACTGTAAAAGGGAATAATGATAGTTTTTTTCCTAATAGGGATGATGTCACGATAAAATCAAGTATTTGTCTGGAAACTAGTAGATACTTAATAAATACTTATTCTTCCCTTCTCTAAAAAATCTCTTCTGTGTTTCTTTACCTGATTCATTCTCACTAGGCCTAATGCTGGTATGTGTCAAGGTTTACAGCTGAAAAAAGATATGGTAATGAGTAAAAGTAGACAAAATCAAGGAGGAAAAAAATCCATCATGTAAGCATCAAGACCTCAAATCCTCTTCTTCAGATCTTTGCTGAATCATTAGAAAATCAGGGAATCTTACAGAGGTAAAACTTTAAAAGATGTTGATAGATACCATTGCAATATCCTTGTGGAAAAGATGGAAGGATGATGACTGTTTAATAGTATGCACCCAAGAAACATGGAATCTTTGATCTAGTAAGAGATGCCTGGAGACTTGTAGCTATTATTTGCTTTTATGTAGTGCTACCATTCCTTTCGTTCTATATTCTTCTTTCTTAAGATGATCCTTATAAATCTGTTGATTTATAGCTTGACAAAGGACACAAAGGGTAGGTTTAGAGAATGTCATGCTGTAATGGAAGAAGTGCTGGATTTATATCGAGAGGACCTAGTGTTGAATCCCAGCTCTGTCACTTACTACCCATATGAATTTTAGCAAATCATATAAGTTCCCTGGCCTCAGTTTCTGTAAAATGAAGGGACTATACTAGATGATTTCTGGGATTTCTTCTATCTCTAAATCTGTGGTTGTATGACTCAAGGACTGTTTTCCCCCATCCTCTCTTGCTATAGGAGGATCCAAAAAAAATAGTACATTATAGAGACTCATGAAATCCATCACCATGGACAAAAGTCTCTCAAAAACAATCCCACCCTCTGTGAAACCCTTGATTATATTTCTCACACATGTAGACCACTATAGAAAATTAACTATCATATGGTAGAAGGAACCACTCAAAATGAAAGACACCTTTAAGGCATGAAAGAAAAATCATGGTACTCCATCAGTCCACTTTAAAGGTAAAAATCTTGAAGCCTGCCGGTAAGATCAACTCTTATCTTAGATAGACTGAGAACTACCCCATCTCATCTTTTCTCCAGAGATCCTTTCTGTTCTAGTCTCATTTCAATCACAAACAATACTCCCTGCATTTCTTTCTTTTTTTTTTATTTAAACCCTTACCTTCCGTCTTGGAGTCAATACTGTGTATTGGCTCCAAGGCACAAGAGTGGTAAGGGTAGGCAATGGGGGTCAAGTGACTTGCCCAGGGTCACACAGCTGAGAAGTGGCTGAGGCCAGATTTGAACCTAGGACCTGCCGTCTCTAGGCCTGACTCTCATTCCACTGAGCTACCCAGCTTCCCCCTGCATTTATTTCTTCTAATGCTAATTGTAAATTATCTGGGATTCTATGTCATTCAAAAAATTTCTAAATTCAAAAAGAAAATGAAGTGTTCTCCAAAACCTTGTGGACTGGCAGGAGGATAGGTTTGAGGAGAAGACAGTTGAGACAATATACAGCATACTTGCACAAAAGTTGATGTAGTACTTCCATAAGTGGTATCCAATCAAGTTACTGTAAAGGACACATTGTGATGATGCCCATTTGCATAGCTCCTTTGACACACTGTGGTGAGGAAGATCTCCAATTTATGAATGTTCAGATAAGAACTTAAATCTCCATTCTTGTATGTAGTCTAGTACTTTTGTCTCAGTACCTTTAATTTCAGAGTTCCAAAGAAACCCTCATTCTGACCCATCTTATCATTTGGTTTAAGTTCCCTTATATATAATATACCTATTTTGACTTTGGTCTTCTTTCACCAGGACTTGATTATGTCCAGGCTCAAAAATTGCCCAATCATGGACAAGTATTCCTCTCTCCCACCCCATCTCTCTTATTCAAAGAAATCACTAAATCTATGCTTTGAGTGGATGAATGAATGAATGAATGAATGAATGAATGAATGAGTGAGTGTGGGTCTGTGTGTGTGTGTATATTGTATAATAATCTGATGCCACAGAAGCAGAATCAAGATCTGTTCTGTCCAGTGGTTCCAAACATAAAATTAAGATCAAGTCAATTTTAATTGAAAACTTATATCCTAAGGCAAGTGGCAAGAATCCTCATTGAATAAATGAGTAGTTCTCTCCAATTTCAACCAAAGTATAGTGGATATTTCCCTATGTTTTAAATTAATAATAAGCATATTAAAAAGAATTTAATAATGCTTAACTAGTTTTTTTTTTGAATATTTTTTTTAATTTTTTTTTAAACCCATGTACTTCGGTGTATTGTCTCATAGGTGGAAGATTGGTAAGGGTGGGCAATGGGGGTCAAGTGACTTGCCCAGGGTCACACAGCTGGGAAGTGGCTGAGGCCGGGTTTGAACCTAGGACCTCCTGTCTCTAGGCCTCACTCTCACTCCACTGAGCTACCCAGCTGCCCCGTGCTTAACTAGTTTTAGCAGCTTGTAAAGAGAATTAGAGTTTAAATCTTGGTCGAAAGAGGACTAGCCCAGTAGTTAGTAGGTAGACCTCACTTTTATTCCTAGGTATCAACTTTCTTTTAAAAATACTTATTATCCCCTATCTTAGTTGTTTAAAATTTTTACTGATATTTTATGTTGGCTACTAATTTTTTATGAACCACTGTTTAAAGTGCTAATCCCATTGCCCCATAGTTTTCTCATCTGGAAAATCTGGGATTTTGATTAGATTGCCTCTTTCATCTCTTCCAATTCCAACAAGATGTGATTGTAAAAATATGTTACAATAAAGGCTTTTCTTTTCTTTTCTTCATCTGTCATTTTCCATCAAGTAATTCTCTATGCAAAAATAATTTTACCCCATAAGAATGCCAATGCCTGAGATAATATTTTCTAAACTTTCACTGAATTGCTCCATTTCAGATTGAGTCCATGTTCTCATATGTGTTCATATCTTTTCCTGTAAAAAATTGCAAACCATCTACACTTTCTCAGTGTTTTATTTCTACCTGTGTCTTTCTATAATTGCTCCAAATAAGGTGCATCCATTGAGTGAGAGACTTTTTCATTTACTGATATAAAAAACCATTTTTAGGCGCTCCATCTGTGACTTTCACTTTTGTTATAAGAGCAGTCCATCTCCTTTCCTAGACCTACATGTCTTCAGTGACATCTTTTATGCCACTTGCCCCATATGTTACCATTAGTAGAATACTAAGGAATATTTATGTACATCATTCATTTATCAGTCATCCTTTGTCACCTGCAGTGTTGTAGAGGGAATTGTTATTCAAGTATGGGCTGGACTAGATAATGTCTTAAGTTTTTTGTTGCTGGGTTTTTTTTTCCTACTTCAGATTCTGTACATGTTTGAAGGAGAAAAGTATCCTCTTTTAGTGACTTGGGCTATAGTGGTAACATTAGATTTCTTTGATAAGACAAAAAAATACATCTTTCCAGAAAAATTGTGGTAAATACATTTCTATTATTCAACTACACTGTGGATTAAATGAACTTCTTTTGGCTGTCCTAGGAACTTAACTACCGTTTATGTTATTGTTTCTATGGGGAAAATAAGTGCTAAAATATATAGTTTAGTTTATAAATATAAAAGGTTGATAAGTCACCTTGGAGAGGGCATGCTAAGCCCTTACACCAGAGGTGTTAGTTTTCCTTTAATATACATATTGTAAAAATAATAATAGGGTGAGCAATGTAAGGCACAGGGAATGCTAAAGAGACTCTTGTTTCTGAAAAATAAACAATTTATTTAAATATATATAAGAGAAAAATGATTTCTAATTCTAAGGGATTCTAATTCCACCCAAATAAACTCCCAGGTCCCACAAGGAACTACTTCTCCTGTGGTTCATAGGCTATGGTAATCCTCCCTGATCTAACCAAATTTATACTATTCTAAATAAGCCTAACCACTCTAACTCTTTTAACTTTGCCTTTAAGTTATAAAGATAACCAAGGTTATCTGGTTGAGTCTACACAAGAATCAGGTTAGGATTCTGAGCCTTAACAGACTCAGAGTCCAAACCAAAGACCAGGTTTTGTTTGGTCTCTTCACAGTTTAACCAATCTATAGACAGTAACAGATAAATGGATAGGTTGCCCAAGTTGGAAAAGAAAACACTAAGCTCCTTCAGATCTTTCACTCAAACAGAGAGAGAGAGAGAGAGAGAGAGAGAGAGAGAGAGAGAGAGAGAGAGAGAGAG